>NW_008246058.1:5428917-5437299 GCF_000691975.1 Corvus brachyrhynchos
GCAGAGCCGGCCCCTGCCCGGAGGTTGGGCTGGCCCAGTGCTTGAAGTCGAGAAGGTACCGCCGAGGGGGCTACCACCCTGTGCCCGGCCCTACGGCCCCTTTCCCGCCCCGTGTGCCCGCAGTGTCCTTCCCCACACGGGCCGGGCTGCGGCCACACGCCCTGGGGAGGCACGGTGCTGCCTCGCAGCTCTGCGCGGCTACTCCGCGGTCTCTGGCATCGCCGGGATGGCTGGGCAGTGCTGGGAGCTGGAGACCAGCCTCCCCAAAGCCAAACAGCTCTCGGGCCTACACTGCTCCTGACCCAGGCGTTGAAGCGTTTTGGGCACAGAACTCTTTAGTTTTAAGTCAGAGGCACTGTTCTTTACTACAGAGGTGCAGGTGTATGAGCTGATGGGAAACAGATGTTGCATAGGGAGTCCTTCCTGCTCTGTGTAAAAGGGTGCGTTGGAGTGGTTATGGACTATTCAGTGCCTACATGGTGTGTGCAACCACAGGGGATACAGAGCCAACAGGCCAGGCCTCAGGAATGCTTTGTAGAAGTAACTCCAGTGCTCTGTGCTGTTATTTTAGCGTGTGCAGGACAGATTTAAGGCCAACTGTAAGGGAGACTAAATCTGTTAACAGGTTTTACTCATCAGGAATTGCCTTCTGCCTAAGGCAGGCCTTCTTAGGACTTGCTAGGATACAGATATTCTTTATCCGTAGTTGTCTGAGGCAGATAATACACACTGGATTCTGTTATGGCTTGTTAAAGAGAAAATATTTGAAAAATAAACAAAACCTGTCGACAGACTAGTGAAAACAAGATGTCTTTTAAGTTTAAGACATGACAAAAGTGGTACTCATGGATTTACAAGGCTATTGTAGCACTATACCAAAGCAAAAGTCAACACAAAACCAGAAATGGCAAGATAGAAGTTTTGGTTAGGATGAAAGTGACCATTCCTTTCTTCATGCTGAGTGACAACAGCGGGGTTTCTGAAAAATCCTGACATTTTTGGGAAAGCAGACTTCACTGGTGCCAGAACATGTAATCTCTGGACATCTATTGGTCCTCAATTTTGCCTCAGTCCTAAACAGCATGACCAGCCCAGGGCAACACTGGATTGTTCAAACATTAGCAGCTTGAGTATGAGTTTGAGCTTAAGTCATCCACTGCCTGACAGGTCATTTTCCCTTCCTTCTCTCTTTTTTTTTTTTTTTTTTTTTCCCTTGCTTTTTTTTATCTGTGACTTAGGCAGTCAGTGCAGCCACTTTTTACAGCACCTTGCTTGTGAACAGAATAACCAGTGCTCTTGGCCTGGCATGAAGATTTGCTAAAAAGAAGTAAGGCTGTTCCTGTAGTTTTCCCAGAAGCAAGGCTGTGAGCCAGAGGGCACATACAAGACTTGTTTTTGCCTATCCCTCTGTTTGTGAATCTGCTGAGGTTTTCAGTGCCGATAATCATTCACAGTCACTGAAAGTTTCCTTACCGTTCAATGAGATTACTTCACACCATTCTTAAATATCTTCTGGTGTCCAAAAAAAGGTTTCACTACATAAAACTGCAGAAAAAAAATCAAAGAAATTAAAAAAAATATTTGCCAGCATACTTAATTTAGAAAAACCCCCCCTCTTTTACATATGTTTAATAGATTTATTAAAGCTTTTTTTGTTTATGAACACTCTATTTGTTTATGAAATACCAGTTATGAAAATGAGATTACGCTACATTTTAGTACAGTAAGCCCAAATATACTGTCCCGGACATTTCAGTTCCACCATGCATAATTTGGAGTCCATTGAACTATCAGTTCTCGGATGCTGGTTCATCTTCCTAACTGTGAATCTTCTTGTACTTGTCTTACAACTTTACAAAGTGTGCCATACAGTTCTTATCTTATGAAAGTAGTCTATGTTACTTCTCATAGAGTAAAATAATAATCAGTGGAGGGGTTTCATGCTGGTTCAGCTGGCAATGAATAGCATTTATTCATGGTACAAAATTAGTAAGTACAAATAAATATTTTAGTTTCTCTGTGTTCGTTTTTTTAAAAGAACTGTACTTAAGTGAGTTAATATTTGGGTTGCCACCTTGGCTGTAGCTGTTGCAAAGAGTAAGCCCTCCTAAGATGTAAAGAAATTAACCTCTGTTCTTCGCTTTGCTGGGAAACACAGTTGGAGAACAGTGTTGAGAAGTGTAAGTTCAGGAACAGAGCCCGGGATTAAGAATACACTTAAAGGTTTTTCTGCGCCACCAAAATGCTGAAGAAAGCTGTATCTAAAAGACTGAAAACAGAGTTACAAATAAAACTGGCTCAACTATTAGAGGGTTTCTGGTGGTTGATCCGATATCTATCCAGAGGTGTCAGGGTATCTATCAAGCATTAAAAAAATTCAAATATTCATAGTAATATCTCTCTGTTTAAAGCCAGCTGCCTGTGAAAGTCACTGCTTCACAATGTGGCTCCACAAAGTTATCATCCATTCTTCGTGTATGAGAAGTGATGCTATTTTTACACTAAAATTATCATAAACACCATATCCTTCTCTTTCTCTTTCTGCTCTTTTGTCCTACCATTTTTTACTCATACAAATATAAAGTGGGTGATTCAGCACTTGTCCTGCACTCTCCCATAAATAATGCCTTCTCTGGTAGTCTACCTCATAAATGGCAGTATTTTTCTTGAAAATATTGCAACTTTTGATTTTTAGCTATCCCTTCTCAGCCTAGCTGATAGCTGCAAATTCCTAACATTTCTTGCGTTATTAATATTGCGCATGAGCTACGTGTGGAACTGTCCTGGTTACAGAAAAAGGATACCAAGTTTTACCGCTGTGTGCATGTGACAAAGTAGTTTATTCCACACCACCCCCGACATTGTTGGGGGTGTAGTTTTGGGAGGAAAAGCCAGGGACAAGAACGGGAAGTGCTCCATCTGGCCTGCCCCTCCAGCAGGAAGGTGTTGGGATCAGCTGCTGTGGAGCCGGCCCCTCTCCCACCACCACTGGTCCTTCTTCCGCTCCTTTGAGCTGCGGCTCCAAGAGCTGGTGCTGAAGGACAGCAGCGATGAGCCCGCTTTGAGAAAAGCAGAGCCAAGTGACTGGTAATTCTGTTGTGTGTACTGGGACAGGGACAACAAAATTGCTGCTGGCCACTGGGGATCGAGATGGGCATGGATGTTCTTGCTGAACAAACCAGGCCCCATAGTGCATGTACTGAACCCAATGTCTTCCCTCTTCAAAAGACATCCTGCTTCAGCTGAGAGATGGATATTCCAGGAAAGCAACTGGTTTATTAAGTGGTTAAATCTATTAATTCTACCATTATTTTAAGTAGGATTTAAGTTGTAATTATTTTTAATGTCATTATCAGAATTAATCCCACAGACTTAATCATGGTTGTGCTTTTGAGATGAGATTAAAAATGAATTATCCTTTTGCAGATGGAAAAATTCTACTAGTTTTTATTTTCTACAGTATTTTGTGTGGTGGTCTACAATTCCACTGAACTTATGCTGTGATACTGTGAGTTTTGCAATAGTAAGCATTGTGGAAATGACAGTGACTTGGATTTTATTCTTTTGAGATATGCCTCCTGTGTCATCCATAGAAGAAAGAACAGCTTTAGCAAATAAGAATTTGGGGGGAAAATATTGAAAGTAAAATATTTCAGAGTGTTATTTTAAAATATTTTACATACAATTGAAGAAAAATTTGGAATGAAATAACATTGCATTTAAAATCAAAACATTATTTTGAACCTCTCAGAGTTACTTATGTGAGGATGGGGAGTTGCATCACTATCTATGAGTCAGACAATTCTATGTGCTCAAAAGAAATTCACAAGTTCCAGTTTATTCGAAAATTCATGTTCCACCGAAAAAGTTTATTTTCTCCACACCTATTTCAGCTATAAAGCCTGCTGGGAATACTTACAGCGCAGTCAGCTGGTGAAATTATTACATATGGCTTTGTTATGGCTTTGTTGTTTTGGGGAATAGATGAGGAGATGTACATTTTTTTTAAGAAAGCTATTATTATTTGCTCATTTATAATTGGTTCTAATGTCAAAATGCTATGGTGCATGGCAAGAAATTTTTCCCTTTTTAGTCAGAAGATGGCAGGTGCTGTGATTTCGTGCAGGCTGAGATTTTTAGAAGACAAGAGGCAGAAACATGGCATCTGTCCTGTGAGAGAGATGGTACAAATAGTAGGGTGGGAATGTGTTATGTCCTCAATGCTTAGGGCTGTCATTCTTTGGAGCAGATACTCTGTAGACACTAACTAGCTTTTGATTTTTATGCCCCTGGAATTCCCTGTACCCTTACGGCCATAGACCATTATTATTTGGGTAAGGGTGGGATGACAGAACAAAGTGCTTGAAGTCACATAAGGGCTATGCTACAGCCCTCCAAAATAATGTTTTTATACAAGGAACCTGAGGGTAGGTGCTGCTTTGGTATGAATGCCTGCTCCTGTTGAGGATGGCAGGAGGTGTTTATATTCAGGAACAGGTACTCACTTTTCGTAGTGACAATTTCTACTCTGTTGGGAACCAAAGGGATGACACTTGTGCCAGAAAAAGGTCATTCATACTTATTACAGCTGGTGGTGGGGTCTGTGGCCGTGACCCAGGAAGAGGTGACCGGTCCGGGGAGATGGTCCCGAAAGGAATCGCTTTCCCGGGGTCCGGTGTCTTCCTCTCAGCTGCTGGCAGAGGAGCCCTTTCAGAAGCCATCAGCTCTTAGAGAGACGAGAGGACCCGTATGGCTGGTTCCGCACGAAGGTAGCTTTATTGTGGGTTCCCTCCGGCGAAGGGAAGGCCAGGGACGAGTTCTCCTCCTCTACAGAGGCAAACTGGTCTTTTATAGGGATACAGGGGATCAGCAAGGGGACCAATGGATTACAGAGGGTCTGGGATAGACCAATGGGTTACAGAACGATCTGCATAGGGGTCTCCCAAAGATTGTGGGTCTACTTTTCCTCACCATGACTCCAAAGTCCTTTCCAGGGAGTCCTGCTGGGCGATTGCAAAATCTCTTATCTCAGCAGACATCCCTCCAGGGCAGTGGCTGGGCATATCCCACACATACTGGCTCTCAAAATAAATCAGATAGTCTTTGTTTATTTAATTTGATTTTAAAATTTATTAACCCTAAATATATAATTATGCTTTTTATCTGAAATTACCAAATTAACATTACTGAGAATCTAAGATGGGCCATTTTACTGCATGAAATCATAATGGATAAACAGAATCGGGGAAGTTTTCCTTTCTTTATTCACTGAGTGAAACTAATTTAGTGCAGAGGGCCAACAAGGTCCTTGAGGAATGTGTCACCTAATTTCTCTTTCAAGAGCTTCAGTAAGAGATACATGTGGAGTTTCCTGGATGAAACAGCTGTTAAATAGTTGCCTCACAGATTGCTTTGGAAAATAAGATTTATCTGTGTGAGCACAGGCAGGAAGAAAACGCTGACAAACTGAAGAACCTAATGAGTGTTCTGCAATCAGAAGGTTAGTTCAGCTGGGTGGGATTTCCCTATCTTTTTTTCCTTTACTAAAGAATAGCCATTTTTCAGAGCATGTGTGACAGAAAGGGGTATGGCTAATGAGATCCTAATTCAGCTAACTGAACATTTCCAAGTAAGTATTGTTACCAAATTTAGGGCAGTTCTTTGTGCCTGTTTCCCATATCCTCATGGGTCTCTGCCAAGTGCTGAATGATTTGGCCATAAGTACTAAGAACATATTTTATAGTTTTCATTTCATTTTCCAATATGCTTTTGTCAGGTTCTTTTGGTCATAACTGAATAAGAAAGAACTTTTCCTGGGAATGAGCAGCTCCACAGGCTTTTGAATTAGGAGAGCTCTGAATTAGAAACTGTAAATTTATGAAAATGCGAGGTGAGGAAAACAAATGAAGTACAAATAAACTGGACCCTCTTCGATTGGCAGTTTTTTTAGTCTCTGTTGTTCCTTTGCACTGCGGGTATAGAGGCAGTCCCAGAAGTAAATCCTATCATTTAAGTTTTTAAGGTTAAAACTAGCTTTTGTTCATAGAGCAAGTGAGTAGCCAGAAAGACAAGTGGAAGAGCAATACATTCCCTACAGAGGCAGATGCACACTGCAAGGGGTCTGGAAAGTGCATGACAGCCAGCCTGTTTCAGACTGAGAAGGGCAGGGACACTGACTACACACAAAGAGGGTTGCATCAGGAACATGCCTGGCAGAAAAGTGTTCCTTCTTCTAGCTGGAATAATTTTGAAGACCATACATTTCAGTTCAGATAGATTTTGAGGACCTATCATTTTTCTGTCAGTAACACATCTGCATTTTCTCCATCATCTGTTCTGAGTTCCTGCACTGCTGTGAGTAACTCATTTTGGGCTGGCAAGCTAGATGCCCTTCCAGGGAATTATTCCCATCCATAGTTCCTGGACCAGTTGTCTGATCTTCCCAAAATCTCCCTGATTTTTCCGCAAGTTAGGGCTTAAAAATACTCATAGGGAAATACAGAAATTTTGGCCCTGTGATAGCCAAGCCTTTATTGCTGGCATTCCAAAGAGGTTTTTTCTCCTTCAGACAGCCATGGGATACCAGCCGAGCATACCATCGAACTGCACACACTGAGTCTTGCCAAAGGAAACACTGCATTGGGCTTCACCCACAGGAGTCACAGGGTCCGAGCACTTTATCAGCCATCCAGCAAAGAAATCGGAGACATAAGAGATGGAAGGAATGATTGGTCATTTAATCTCTTTTTCTGTTTTTGCTGGTCTGGTTGCCAGGGAGATAACTGTATTAAAAGGAGTGGTCCACATATTAGCTTCACTTCATCGTGAAAACAGCATTTAAAAATAAAGTTTAAAAATACTTGTGAACTGAAAATATTATTGTGTTGCTGTTTAGCCAAGCTCAAATAATTTAATATTTTCAATATTCCTTGTAAATAATCTATACAAGCCTTTTTCTGTGGTTCTCTAAATTCTACCCAGGTTTTCCTACTGATATCGCTATAGGAGAAAAAATCTATTTAGATCAGCATACCATTTTTTCTGAATCAAATTCAGGGGCTTGTTTATGGAGAGTGCTTTAACACAGTTCATGGCCTCTTCCCATGTTCCTTTTTTGGTCCTTCTAAAAGGCTTCCAGGGCAGACTCCCTCTGTTTTCTGTTTTGTGGAAATGGAAGATGAATATGAGTTCTACTAACTTTTTCCCCCCTCATACTTTTTCCTTGATAACATATGATGCATGTACTTCTAAGCTGAAAATAAACTCAGTGCAAATATTCACTGAAGTTAGCATGGCAGTTGCTTGCTCTGTGAAAGTTACCAGGAATGGACAAAGGTAGAGAAATCTGTGGGTAAAATTTAAGATGAGTTTTTAGCCTTCTTTCAAAGAGGAGATTTAGGAGGGATGCAGGATGTCCTGGAATAAAAGTGGTCCTGTCCCATTGGAAAGGGACACTCCGTTCCTCCGCAGGGCTCAAGGCGATAGTATGTACCATACACTACTGCAGCTTGTTCAGGTGGGGAGCAGATGCAAAGATGATGGTGTTGCTACCAGGGAAAAAATTCAACCCAGCTGCTTGTTTTATTAGTTCAGTTGTAGAGGTGGTGTGACAAGAAACTCCAGGGCAGTGTTTCTAACCTCAAATTGCTGCTTCTGCCAAAGCTGGAGAGAGCACTGGAGGAAATTTACCAGGGTGAAAGGACTGGAGAGGTGGTGGCCACCTGATCTGGCACATAATGCTGGGTCTGTGAAATTTAGCTACTTCTCTAGACTTGAAAGATATCCCAACAGACTAATCATCTAGTTTGGAACACTATAATCTCAAAATTTTTGCAGAGGAATGTGCAGTAAGATACTTCTGAAATCAAGTATCATCCCATTTGTTTAATGAGTTTGTTAACACAAAGCTTTAATTAAAGCAAATACTAAGTAAATATGAATATTAAATTTTCTAGATTATTAGTGCGTATAGAGGTAAATCTTGTAATGTGCTGGAAGTGTTGTCAGTCATTATCTTCTGAGAATCCACACAGCTGGGGAGGTAGATTGAAAAGCATTCCCGACAGTGTAGGAAATGACTGCATTGTTGTAGTGCTAGGTTTAGTTTAGCAAGCTGCAGCTTTCCCTGAGAGCTCAGCGGAGCTGCTTAGGGCAGTGCAACCATTTCACCCTCCCGTAGTCCTTTCCAGACGGCTCCACACTCTTGCTCCGGCCAGCTATCAGCTCTACAACACAGTGACGGCGAAGGAGGCGAGAAGCGTCTCTCCGTAAGGGTTTAAGAGGCTCTTTAATCTTAAATCTCGTCCCAGTGATCTCCAGAAGCAGAGAGACCCCGTGATCTGGGCACAGGGGGGTTTTGTCACTTTGCAGGGGCGGTGCATG
>NW_008246058.1:5437383-5443214 GCF_000691975.1 Corvus brachyrhynchos
GATGGAATATGGGATCAGAAAAGCAGTGGGAAAACATATCACCACACTTCATTACTGATATTAACGTTACCTCCTGCTTCTGGAGCACCCTGCATTAGTATTCATACACATCTGTACTCATGGGCATTTGCAATATAATTGTATCCTTCTGCCACGTTGTAGAGGTCTCTTGACTAGTCCTGCAAACTACAAAAATCTAAAATGTTTATGGTGATGTGTGAACAGTGCTTCAAAAACTGCAGAACAGGGTTCTCACTGTGAATTTCAGTGACTGGCTGTTTAGTGCCTAGATTAACACAAAATCCAAAATGAAAGCAAAAAAAAAAGGAGGAGATCTCCAGATAAATATTAGCAACACAGTATTTTGATGACTTCATACATCTCTATTAGGCAAGATTGGGTTGAAGATCTTAGACCCATGACAAGTACTGTACTGGGCATCCTGTGGCAGTTTTGTTGGAAGAAATTAGGAACTCTAAAGTGTAGATGGGGTCACAAAATCTTAACAATGGAAAATAATACCCTATATATAAAATCGGATTGCCAGGGACTGCTTTCTTTACAACTGTACTGCCACAATGAAATAGTAATTCATTCCTCAATCCGTAGGGATGTAGCCATCCACCTGAATGTAGATTTGTTTTAGAGGAGTGTGGAACTTCAGATCCACTAATGGATGATGGCAGAGCAAGTGCAACTGCTGCTGCTGGGTGCTCCTGTAGTGTAGCACCAGCATGCTGTGAAGGCTGCTGAGCAGGAGTTAAGAAAGCTCTGCCTGGTGAGAAAGACTGAAACATCTTGTCAACAAATGGCCATTCACTTCTTTGTTTAATGAAAGGGAAAGCACTTTCTTTCAGGCTGCTTTCCCTCTGTTTGACAGTCTTTAAAAAAAAAAAAAAAAGGGGAGGATAGTAAAGCACAGCAGAGCAGTGCTTTGATCTGTTTCTTTTCATCTGATTGCTCTGCTCTTGAATCTCTGCAGTGGCTCATACAGGTGTTAACAGGACTGGCAAAGGCTTGTTGGTGTGTCCTGCCTACTGACACCTATTCATCCTTCAGTACCAGTGCCAGGCAATTGGAAGTGGCTGTAAAGTTCTTTTAGTTCATAAAAATTTCCAGAAATATTTCCTTCAGTGTAGTTTTTCAGTTGGAATGCGGTGCAGACAGCAGGCTAGGTATGTGAAATCCATGGCTACAGGAGTATGTTTTAAAGTCTCCAGGCCACAAGTTTGTTCCCCTTGCCAAGAAGAGAGGAAAAATTTATAAACTGGGAAAAGAGATGAAAGAGGTCAGGAACAAGCCAGAAAAAATGAAAAGAAAAGCTAGAGAAATACAAGCAGAAAAAGAGGCATGTATTATATTAATAATGCAACTTTTTGATCAGTTGCTATGGAATTCTAACCTTATCTTCAAAAACAGCAATGATAAAACTGGAGGTTAATGCAGGGGTCTTAGTAAGTTCAAGAAAGCCGATTTTAAACTGCCCTAGTGCTTGGCAGAAGTAATTCAGTGCTATGGTATATAGTATAATTATTAACTATAATTATATTTTTTGTAATAGATAATATTGTAGATTCCTAGAATACCATGTGGTAGGCACAATACAGATACAGAAAAAGACACAATCCCTGATACTGAGAGTTTTGGCCTAAATAAAATTAAGAAGCTTATTTCATCATATTAGTGGAAGATGAAACCAGAAGTTTATCATGCTAAAAACTTTTGGCAAGGCATTCTTAAACTGTTCTGTTCATCACTCAGGGTTCCACAGCGTAAGATTAAAAAATGTGTTTAGTTCATCATCCAAATACTGTTCATCCAAACATTGTCTCAGCAATATCACCTTCTTTTAAACAAATGTGAGTCCTGTGTTGAGTAGATGATCTATTTTCCTTTCCTCTTTTTGACAAAATATGCCGTCTTCCCTGCATAATGTTTTCCTGCTTTTCTACTCTGATTCAGTTTTTATGAATTAAAATGTTTTAATTTGAGTAATTTAATTACATCTCCTGTTAGCATAATTCAGGATATTTAATATACATGTAAGTGTGACAGTTTCAAATGCAAAGTCTAATTAAACCTTTAAAACCTTTCTTATGAACAGAAGAAACTGGTAGCATTATAGGACAATTCTTTTTCTTAAAACATCAAAATTGGTCAAAAATGGTCAACTAAACTCTAAAACATTTACTTCAGAGATAGCTCTAGTTCCAGTAAAGAAGTGAAAAGGTGCTAGGTTGTTTAAAATTAGTAGCCTAGATAATGTAAATTTTCCATTTAAAAATCAACAAGATAATTAACAACTAAAATATCTTCTTTAGTTAATAAGGATTCTATTAGCAATTAATCAGATAACTTATAGAAAGGCTTAATGGAGCAGCAATTTGTAAGGAAAATGTGTAGTCATTTTTATGCTCTTAATGCTTGAGAGAAAAATATAGGCATTAACTTTTTTATGTATGATTAGCAGATGTAATGAAAACTAAGTTTTGGTGATGTTTGATGGTCTATCTTAGTTGACAGTAATAATTACAAGGAAATACCTTATTTTATGAAATAGGCAGATCTCTAGTTCATCATCCATGGAACAAGTAATGATAGCACAGCATTACAATAAATGGTATCGTGAGCAGCAGTGGCAGAACAGGGATCAAAGGAGTGGGAGGCAGCTGACAGAGCTAAGTACACAGGCTGAGCAGCAGTGAAAATTCTGACATAATTAAGGAAGGTGGAGAAGCTCATCTCATGGGTTGTCTGCATACTCTTTTTATTAAAATCTCTGGAAACAAGGTATTAAAACATTTATGAACATGTTAAATATGAATGAAGAAACATATCATCAATCAATAAGGAGTCTGTCTTGCAGAAGGAGCGAAAAACAGCTTCCCAGGGAGGTTAAGAAGGTATGTGAGTATTCAACTGTGTATTTTCATAGTGAGTAAACTCAGTGCCCTTTCCTCCAGATGTTTCTGTGCTGTGGTCTGGGTGAAAAGTTGACAAGGTTCACAAGGCTTCAAAGATCTACAGCTTACCTGAGCAACCCACTAGCAGGAGTGTTAATCTGCTGTAACATCTCTTGATCAACTTGGGGAGATTTTTCTTACTGTCAGATTTTACCAGTTACAGCCCTTCTTGGTTCATCTTGGTCTGTAGTACCTAGAAAAGAAGCTTTGAATATGTGTTGGGGTTTTAGGAACTCTCCTGGGTTTTTTTTCCTGTTAAAGGAATTTTCCCCATACGTGTTGCTAGGGGGACAAATTGCTGGATACTTCAGAGAAACAAAAGAGCTGGCTATGGGGGTGGGGTGCATCTGGCTACTCTTTTGTTTCACCTGGATGGCGGACCAGTCGGTCCCTGGCGTTTGGACGGAGAGGGAGGCTGTTTCATCGGCTGCTTTTCCTTCTGCCAGAGAAACCCCAGGATCCCAAGCCCGCCTTCCCTGCCCCACTGGGAGCCGGGCCGTGGCCGCCCTGCCCCGCCACCGCTTCGAGCCTTCGCTGTGTTGTAGCCGTGCTCGCCCTGCCTGCCCAGACCTCCGGGGGTTTCCCTGTTTGGATACATCGCGTCTGCCCCGGAGCGCCCCCTGCAGCCGCGGGGGAACCATCACACCTGCCCTGCTCACTGGGAGCCGCCAGCGCCCCTGCCGGCTGCGAGCGGAACTGCACCCAAGGGGAAAGGGCCCGACAGCCGAGAAGGCTGGGACTGGGTTTGTGATTGTTCGCTGTTACTGCCATAGTTATTGTTGCTTGTTTGACTGGTTATACACATATAGATATATAATAGTAAAAAACTGTTATTCCTATTTCCCACATCTTTGCCTAAAAGCCCCTTGATTTCAAATTATAATAACTCAGAGGGAAGGGGGGTCGCATCTGCCATTCCAAGGGAGGCTCCTGCCTTCCTTAGCAGTCACCTGTCTTTCAAATCAAGACAATACATCAGAGAAACAATTAGAGGAGACAAGACAGTCAGGGAAGAAAGCAGTGCAGGCAAGCCTGAAATACCTGTCTAGATTTCAACAGTTCACTATACGGGAAAGATGCCTTTTGTTTAGTAAACACACCATGTTTCATCACTGGAACAAGACAAACTCGCACTTAGAGACAAAGAGAAGACACTGGAGAATATACATTTCTAGTCCTAGAACATACACTCAATGTAATATAAGGTTTGTATGTAAGGTTCATTTAATTTATTGAATAAAAGCCCTTCCTACACTGAGATAGGTGTCACAATTCTGCTTCAAAGTGTACTCATATCTCTTGTACTTTAGATAATTTTTTTGCTTTTAAATGTCAAATAAAATAATCTTATTTTGCTTATTTGCAGAGTGGTAAATCTGGGCTAGGTTTTAGAAACAGTGGTAACCTGTCTGCATCTCCCCAAATCTAGAAGAATGGGTTAAGACCAATGCTGTGTGCCTTTGTTTAAACATACACAGTGATCCAAAACAAGATCCACCTGAACATTTTCATTGCCCCAGAGGGAATAGTGCCCTGGCTGTCCAGCTGCCTAGGAATCCCAGGAACAAGAGAAATTATTTCCCATAAATATTCTATATTGAAGGATTTTTTTTTATATATAATGTTATGCAGTTATATGATCAGTGTCTTGGTTCTATTCTCTCAGCTCAGTCTTGATTCTGCATTGAGTAGAGTCCAAAACCATTGTGGTTTGTTGTTTTTTTTTTTTTTCTCCAAGCAAAAATATGCTTTTTTCTCACACAAAGTATGTGATGGCTTGAATATTTGGTAGCTTTTTAAAATGCCGATGCTTGATTTTGTACAAGAGAAAATCTTTCTGTGAAATTAAAGAACCTGCATTTCAAGTAGCATGACCTTGATGAAGCTGTTGTAGTAGGGTTGGAAATAGATGATCTTTAAGGTCCCTTCCAAC
Source organism: Corvus brachyrhynchos (assembly GCF_000691975.1). NCBI lineage: Eukaryota > Metazoa > Chordata > Aves > Passeriformes > Corvidae > Corvus > Corvus brachyrhynchos. Next base: position 5,442,280 of record NW_008246058.1, read on the forward strand.
CCAAACCATTCTATGATTCTACAATATTATTCTATGACTTAAAATTGAATTTGCTTTAAAGTATCCCATTTTTTAACAGCTGCTAGTTTTTAACAGTTCCAATAGCAAAAATATAAATAACTATGTTTCAGCAAAAATATAAATAACATTGTTTCAGTAACATACAGTGATTGGGGAAAACATTTTATTTTTAATAATATTAATTTCTACTTTTCTCCATATGATTTCCAAAACCCACAGCAGTCTGCTTTAAAGACAGGTAGTTTTAAGGTGCTCAGGTTGCAATGTTCTCAACCAAAATTTTTCACAACCTATTTTGTTCTTTGTCCTTTTCAGATTTTAACTTTATCCACGTTGACATTTTTCTCAGAGAACTTCTCAAGTAATTTTTGGGGGGGGGGGGGGGGAATGGATAAAGTATTATTATATCTTACTGTGAATGTTTTGGTTATCCAAACCTCATTGTAAGTTTCAAAGTCACTGGAAAATTTTAGATATGGAAATCCTCTATAGCTGTCCCCAGGATTTAATGCTTCTCCCAATGAAGTCAGTACTGGTCCTGTTCCCAGTTTCAGTGTGAGTGCGTCAGCCAATACATCCAGAATTACCCTGACCTGTGGAGCTTAGCATCTTGGTCACCCGCATTAACAAGGAGATCTCTGCACTCGGGGGAGAGAAAAGCCTTTTTGAAAACAAAATAATTAAATACTTGAGCCTAAGGGAAGGCAAAGGAGGAAAGTAAGCAAGTTTAAAACAAGGGAGGACAAAAAGAAGGGCAGCGAGGGGAATTAACCTAGTTCATCAGTTGTTTCACTTGTGGGTGCAGTTGGGAAATCCTTTCCTAGAGTCAGCATGAAAACTAACTCCAGCTCAGGGCTCCATTGAGCATATCCTTGGCTGACTTGCTTTGGTGTGAGCCAAACCACTGAAGTCTG
>NW_008246058.1:5443236-5451050 GCF_000691975.1 Corvus brachyrhynchos
ATTGGGATGCAGCTGTCTGAGTTTTCCATATAAAAGTCAGCAAAACAGAGATCTACATATTTTGCAAAACTCAATCCATTTTCCAAAGGAAGGTCATAGAATTTAAACAAAAACATCCCAAAACATTTATAAATAATGGCTGGATTGGGCTTTGATGCTCGTTCTTATCTGACAGATGGCAAGCCCAGTTCATCTACTCATATGGGGAAAATCAGCTTCTCCTCTTAAGCAACCATGGAGAGTATAGTTCATAGTCTGTAGTCATATTTCTTAATTAAATGATATAAAGTAATTAGGACTATAAATCTCTTCATTAGCTTTTACTTCTCAGATTCAGTCATTTTGTAATTCTTTGACTAACTTCAGGACATCTCTTCATGCTCCTGACATTTCAGCCATTTCATCTTTCATTCAAAAATAATGCATTCCCAAATTCTTTAACTTTCTGCTTTTTCTGCTTCATAGCAGTCCTGTCTCTGCACCCATTCTGAGCCTTATCCAATACCCAGTGATGTTAATAGAGAAAAATTCCATCAAAATCAGCAGATTTGGGGCAGGCTTGTTCTCTAGGGTATTAAACAACAGCAGGTAGGAAGCACATGTATGGAGCACAACTATTAGACCAAGGGGGAAATCCTGACTTTTCCAGACTTCTTTTTAAGCAAATCACTTAAAAACGTGGCATCCCGATGTCCTACAATTCTCATACTAATGATGATACTCACCAAAATAAAGCAATTAAGATCTTACAGATAAAAAGGCATAAAACTTGTGGACAATATTATTCCTCCTGAGGACAGTCCCATAGCATGGCGCAGGAGACTGGAAGTTTGCTGGTCCCTATTGCTTTTCAGATTAGTTATTATACAATACTTACTCCAAGCTGGTGGCCTTCCAAAGGTGTCTGGTATCACTGAGGGTAAGGGAGTGAGGGGTAATGCTGGCAGATGTTCCAGGGTAATATGAAATAGCAAATTAAGCGGAACATGAAGAAAATGGTTGCTCGTAGTTTAGAGAGAAGCTATTCAATAACTTCAGGTAAGAAATCGAGGAGTTACTCTTTTCCCTATGGAGAGGATGGTGGTACAGAGGTGTGTCACACCATAGTTTACACGGCCGCACCGACCTCTCCAAGGTAGCTCTGGAGATTCAAGGATTTGAGCTCTGGATCATTGTACATTTCAATCTGCTGGGGCTTCCATGTTAACCTAGCACCGGTTCCATGTTTTCCCTAGCAGAATGAGCTCAATTAAATGAGAGAGCCCCTCACAGACCTTTGGGTGTCCAACTGTTCTGAGCAAGGGATCCTTCTATTGTGATATTATCAGAAGGTGGCAAAAGAAAAAAAAGCAAGACTTTGACAAGAAATGTCAAAATCCATTTTCTGCTTGAGATGACATTGGAGTCCAGGTATCCATTGCAATGCTTTTCCAGTAGGAGGCCTGGTCAAGGGAAAAATAGGTAAAGTGACTCTCAGCAGGACAGTAAAGTTCCTTTTTTCTTTTCCTTTTTTTTCCTTCCAAATGATTTCTATCTGTAAGAATGCAAAGTAAAGCCAAAAGTCTCTAAGGTATCTTTTCAACAGACTTCCAATCTGTAATGATGGTTCCAATTGCCAAAATATTTAAAAGGCCTCTGAAAGTCAAACACTGTAGAAATAAAAGCCTTTCTCATGCCTGAAGAACTAGATTATACAATTTTTATGGAAATCTTTAAAATAGGACCATAACAAAGGTCTGACATTTTAGTACATAATGTGGAGTGCATAGACAACCAGACTAGACATTCCCCCTAACAGTCCTCTAGAAAAGAGTTAAAAGGAACTTTAACATTACGATATCCAGAGTTAACAGCTGTTTAAAAAAATAGGTTCTCATGACAGAAGGAATTAAAGTATTGTCTTAAATACTTAAATAAATTAAAATAAATAAAATAAATAGGAGTTGATGTTCTGGTTTTGATTCTAATCAAAAGGGGAGGAGCTGGTAATGAATGTGAAGGAGAAAGGTAACAAGCATAGCAAGGAGCTGGTGTCTTCCCTGTGCTTAGGAAAAAGAGAGGCATCCTGAGATCAGGAATCAACAAATTCAGGATTTGTAGGTAAGATTTCATAAATATATAATCCAAGGTAAAGAGACTTAGGACCTAAAGGAAGTCTTGAAAGAAAATACTCTAAAGGAACAAGCATAACCTGTCCAAGAATGGGGAAAGGATAAAAAGTTTAAAGGAGTTCTGGTCACATGTTTAGCTCTGCACTAGCATTTAGCTCTAGAAGCACATAGGAAATCAGATAGAAATTGGATTGGCTATAAATTAATTGTAAATTAATAGCAATAGCCCTTGGCTAAGGACAGCAGAGTAACTAGCTGATATTCTGTTTCTTCTAAGTTAACATTATTAATGTTTTATTGTTATTATTTATTATTAATGTTTTTATTAACTCATTAACAGGAAGCACAATGTCATTTCCAATTGGCTGTTCCTTGGGGAGGAGACCCACCAAAGATGTTACCCAGAAAACACAAGTGTTTTCTTCATCCCTAATAATTTAAAAGTAACTAATTGGTAACTAATCCAATACTGGGTAAGGCCTCAGTCTAAAACAAAGGTAAAACAAATAGGAGAACCCTGAGGTGAGCTGGGTGTTTTAAATTATGTGAACTTGACAAAAGTCATCCTAGGTGCCGAAACAACTTGATGAAGAAAGCTCAGAAAAAAATTAAGTATATTTGAGAATTTATAGAGATCAAGTTTAATAGTGGGTGTATGAAAACAGCAAATAAAGCACTTAACTTAGAAAGTAAAGAGCTGGGAAATGCTAGTTAAGCTAAAGTGTTCTAGAACAAATAGATAATTAAAGAAGCCATCTGTAGGCATTTGGAAGGCAACACGAGTATGAGCAATGTGTTTTTTCAAGGAAGGTTCATATCAAGCTCATCAAATTTCCTTGTGCAATGAAAAAGTCATTCTAGATGAGTGAAGCAAAAGATAACATAGGTTAACTCTGAGACAATTTGAATTGTGTTAATGACAAGCAAGCTGGGAAGATGTAATCTTGCTGAAACTATTATGCCCACATATAGGACAGAGTTGGAAGCCAAAGAGAAGGGATCAATATGTTACATGAAATCTTCAATAGTGGAATAAATTACAGTGACGAAGCAGAGAACTGTAGTATTAAGCTTACCACAGATAAGCAGCTGGAAGAGACTTCAGAAAAAAAAGGCTTCAGGTAAAGATTCAAAGAAATTGTGAAAGGTTGCAGAAATCATCCAAATGATTGTTCAAAATTCACTGGGAACAGTGCAGATTAGCACCAGGAACAACTAATTCCTGGTTGATTCCTGGTTGAATCCTATCCTGAATCGAGGATAGGAACAGCTGGATAGGTGGCTGATCTTTAATAAAAAAAAAAAATAGAGATTCAAAATGAACATGAGCCAAAGGTGTCACAATGCTGGGAGAAGGCAAACCTCAGCTGAGAGGTACAAATAAGAGTGTGGCCTCCAAGATACAATAATCCAGGTACTCTGTTCACAAGGGGCAAACAGTGTCTGGTGTTGGGCGCAGCATTTGAAGCAATGTATAGGTAACTGGAGGAAGTTTACAGGAGCAAGGATGTATCAGAGGGCTACAAACAAGGATGTATGGGATATTTGGGATTCATTAACTGGAGACAGACAAAGCTGAGCATGGAGACAAGTTAACAGTCTTCCAAGTATGTAAGAGTTAGTTCCAAAGTGTAAGGTAGAATCTGTAGTGAATAGGGCAAGAAATAATCAGCCTAAATCATCATGAAAGGTTCTGGCTTAACACTGGTATAAACTTTTTAACAGGAATGATTGTGAAGTATTTGGGCTGATTGCCTGAGTAAACTGTGAAATTGCAGTCCGTGGTGGTGTTTAGGAACAAGTCATAATAGGTATTTGTCTCCTCAGCCTTTTCATTCTTGTGCCCAGACAGACTCTTACAGTTTGATCGTATTTTTTAAGTTGTAACCATAGAAAGAAATTCTCTGCAATAAATTCTTTAGCAGTTGTGGCAGGTTAGGTGCAGAAATACAATAGAAAGCAAAGTGGGAAACCAAATGAGGATAAATATTAGGTTGTTGCATATTTTTATAACACTTCTAATGCCCAAAGACTAAGGTAGAGACGATCTGTAACATCACTGCAGTGAAAGTCCAAGAAAAGAAAAGAAGTTGAGAGAGATTTTTTTCCTAGGGACTGAGGTATAAGCAACTGATATTTGTCCACAAATATGCTCTGCAGCAGAGATACTTGGAAACGTAAAATTAAATTATAAAATAATTGTACTTGGTGATTTTTCTCAAGAGGACATGACACTACCTCCAAGTACTAAGCCTCCAGCTGTCACACCTGCAGTCACTATGACTGCCTCTCCCTCAGGGCTCAGATCCGTGCTCTCAGTTTTTGCAGTCTCTGCTTCTCTCCCCAGTTTTGGCCAAAGTGCTGCCTGTTGAATAACTTCATCCTCAATGCTGTAAATGCTGTAGATCTTACTCAGGGCTGGATGAAAGCAAAGATCAAAACCCAAATTCTTTTGAAGAATTTCATGCTAGGCTTGTCTGTACTCTGTGTTGTGATAGATGACAGAGTCAATACCCATTTGAGGGCATATTTATGAGAATTTTCATCACATCAATAGGCTAATTGAATTCAAAGGATGTTTCTGCTCACTGCTTCCTATGATCCATCCACAAGCAGGAGTGATCAGGACAGGGACAATTTTGTCTGTGTTTGTACAACTCTGAGAGTGCATAGATAATATATTATCCATTACTAAGAACTTGAAAAGCCTAATACCTCAACTCGATCTCTAAACTAGGATTTTCTCACTTGTTTTATATTTAATGTATTAAAACCTGTCTTGTGATATAACTAACAGATAAATCTTGTACCCATTTCTGTCCTGTATGTCAGACACCTCTAGTAGCAGCTGTACTTATAGGTGTGCATGAATATTATGAGTAGCAGATGTTGTTTTCCTGAAAAACCTATTTCTGGAAAGGTGCTGCCTCCAGTGCACAGTAATTCTGCAAAAGTGTTTCATTCCACTTTGGTTATAGAATGATGACAAAGAAATCATGGCAGTGAAATAAGCATCATAGTGTTGTAGATAAGTGTAATCAAAGATGCTAAGGATACATATTTTTAGCTGCTTCCATACTACTACTTATTAAATATCAGACATAATCTCATTCTTGGGATTAGCTTTTTACTTATTACAATTTACCATTTTTAGCTGATTCTAATGAAAAACCCATTGCTAAACAACATTACAACATCAATAATTTAATCCAATTCACTCCCTGCTATATGTTTATATTTTTGTTCTGAGTATTTAATATCTAGATATGCTTAATCTGTAAAAAGAGTGGGACACAAGGTACATGCAGTTAAGGCCAGTGCATGTGAGGTGCCTCTGGTGAGGCCTGGAAACAGCAGCAGGTAATGCACAGGATGCAAACTCACTTGCAAAGAACTGAAACCAAACTTTGCTTTACCGACTTTCTCTTGACAAGCTGTACAAGACATAGAAATAATAACTACAGATATTTTCTTTTCTCTGTGTGACTAATCTTGGTTGGTTTAGACTTGACATCCCTGCTTTTTATTTCAAAGGAGGATTAGAAGATTGAAAGAAAAAAGGAGTAAGTCTTGAATGAATATAAAACAATAGTGATTTATACTGTCTTGTGAACCCTTTTTTTCCCCTGGCTCTGATTTTAACATTTTTTCCTGATGTTCTGACTAGCAAAATGCCACTACCCGTTTGAAGAGAGACAAACTCATTCCGTTATGACACAGCAGCTATGACAACCTCTTTTATTGTTGCTTAATGGTATGTTCAAGAATGTCAAAACAGCTTCCAAATATTTCTGGTTTTGCTGTTTCAGGGACATGAAAACAGCAGCTTCAATTGTATTGACATATATTCAAACCAGCTTAATACTTTGGGAGCATTTCTTGGCATCAGTGTGCTTGCCTTTATTTCTAGTCATAAATTGTCCACTAGTCTTTAAAAAAGATAGACTCTTTAAGACAGACAAGTAAGCTATACTCAATAAAACAGAAAACCAGAAGTGCTGATTAATTGAATGTGGAGACTAAATTCTTGGTGGTGACTATTTACATCTTCATTTCTCATTCACAAAAATCAGAGAATTGTCCAGTTCACCATGGCCTGTGGTTTCCACTTGAAATGACTGTGTATGATTGCCTGCTTTGATATAAAATGACTTCTGAATGGTTTTTGTGAAAGTGGTGCCAAATCATAAAAATCACCATAATAAATGACACACTTATCAGCAAGTTTCAGCAGTCAGAGGAAGGAATTTGCTGGACACAGTAGATGAAATAGAGTTTAAAAAGATTAGGCAAAACTATTATCTGCTTTCTTATATGTACAGTTTGGGAAAAATATAATAAATCATTGGATCAAAGGAAAACTCATGTTGGAAGGGAATTTAGGATGTCTCTGTGCCAATGTCCTGCTCAAATCAGGAGGGTCAGACCAGATTGCTCTGGGGTCAGACCAGATTGCTGAAGGCTTTGAGCAAGCTCAGCGGGGGTTAACTCCCCCACCCCCAGGATGGAGTCACACAGCCTCTGGGTCATCTGCTCCAGTGCCTGACTGCCCGCAGGGGGAAAATTCCAGAGGTTTAAACCTCTCCTCCTTCCGCTTATGCCCAGAGTCTCTCATCCACCCACCAGGCACAGCAGTGCAGAGTCTGGCTCCCTATGTCCTTGACAGCCTCCTCATGGGCACTGGCTGGGGGCTGCTGTTATCTCCCCCCAAAGCCTTCCCTTCTGCAGACTGACCCAGCCCAGCTCCCTCAGCCCCTCTGCAAGACATGCTCCTGCATTTACCATCTCAGTGTCTCTCAACTGCACTCACTCCAGTGTGCCAATCTCTTGTGTTGGGAGTGCCAAAATACACAATACATCTCAAGCTCATAAAATTATTTCTGTCTCCATCTTCCCCACTGTAGAAGAGCAGCTTATGAGGTGTCAATCTGAAACTTTCATACGGCAAATCAGGTCCCAGCTGGAATACCACAGGTCTTGATTCTTGGTTGAATGATTTCCTCTTATTCCCATACTGATGTTTCTTTTCCAGTTCTTAGACTCACACTGTTTCCCACCCCTCAGGCTTGTATGATAAAATCAGTTTAGATTGCTTTCTACCAGTGGTACTGCAAATGTGCATTTTCATTTTTCTTTCCTTTAACCTGCACCTCTGTTTGCTGATCCAAATGTAAGTCTTGCTCTGCATCAACTAACCTTGAGAATGGCAAATACAGCAATGGCCAAACAACACTGCTTTGCTTCCAGATGAACTGAGAGCTAATAGGACCTTTATCCTGCTGCCAGAACTCACTGTTCAGCATCCTAATGGTGGCCTGACTTCTGGTGCCTTTATAGGTGATGGAGGGTAGAAGGAAAGAAAATTAATTTGAGCAAGATTTATTTAATCAGAACTACTTCAGGATGTTAAGAAAAAAATCAGAAGTAAACACTATCATGACAGTTTCAAATAAGAGCAATCCAAGTTTTTTCACTTCTTTTCACTAGGTGCAGCACCTCCAAAATGTGCTTGCTTCAGAGCACATTCTTTATTTCTTGGTGTTTCAAAGTCAGAAAAAATCCCCAAAACAAGTGTAAAGCTGCTAATTGGATTGGCTGCTCTATGCAATGAAGAGCACGCTGAGGTTCCGTAGCTGCACAGGCCAAACCTGACCCTGACCTGCTGAAGTGGCTGGGCACACACAGCCTGACTTGCATTCCACA
>NW_008246058.1:5451138-5470318 GCF_000691975.1 Corvus brachyrhynchos
TCTGGGCACACGCTGCTGAATTTGCATCCCAAAAGCCATGGGAAAGGAGGACATGCACCTTCAAAATCCCAGCCTCTCACCAGGAAAGGGCAAGTGGCTTGTGATGAGCATTGTAGGAAAGGGAGCCAAGGTAATCTCTGAAATCAATGGGACTGGAGCGAACCCAAAATTTTGCCTGTGGGGGGAAGGGGCTGGGTACACCACAAGGCTCTGACTCCTCCAGGCCATCTCAAGACATCCTAGTTTGGCCCTCTGGATCACAAAGACCCTCAAGGAAGGTTGTCTTTGGTAAGTGGAGGTAAAGGCAATACACTCTAGTCCACTGATTTTGTTGTTGTCTTTTTAAGCTGCAGAGGACCATTATTTTCTACTGATCTTATTTCCCAGATAGCCATGAGAGAGGAAAGCTGACTGAGAACAGTGTGGTGCTGCTCTGAGGGGTGAAAGGTGACCACTCTTTGGCAAGCTGACCCTGAACTTTTTCACATTCCTCTATGGCCACCATCAATAATAATTTGTAACTTGCTAATTTTTCAAAGCACACCAGAAATATCAGGGCTGCGTGGAAAGCTCGGTACACGCCCCACAGCTGACTGAGGTAGCCGCACTTTTGTCACCTGACCATACTGCAAGCCCACTGTCCATAGCTCTATGGTAAAGAGGTTTCTTTTCTTGACCCTCACAAGAGTAGCTTAACCTGCAAGATTTTCCTGATTTGGATGCATTTATAGTCATAGAAGTGGAAAAGAAATTATTTTAAAAGAGAAGGGGGAATATTATTTCATACTGAGGTGCAAATCATAAAAAGCCTTTTATCCCTGTTTATATTTAGTGATGATAATTGTGGCATGAGAAAGGAAAGTGGCTGTTTCTTTTAAAGAGCTGTGGAAGAACAATTTTCTGCATATGCCAGCAGTTTACAGCTGGTGTATTTTTATTAGCATATGGGTATAAGTGCATTTCCTCCCCACCCCAAAATTGTCTATGACTAGAGATTTAAATCTGAACTTTCTTCCATTCACACAGAGGTTTTCAGAGGATCCTGAGCTTGCACTCCCACACAATTCCCATTTTTATCTGCCACTGCACTGGAGAGAGGCTGGGATGAAGAATGTGCTGCAAAGAGGAGATTCAGGACTGCCAGCCCCTGGATTTAAATTATGAATAATCATGATCCATGCACTGCCAGCCATGTAAGTGGCTTTTGTATTCTCACTAGAAAATGTGTTTATTCTGTGCTTTCTTATACTTGTGTCTTTTATAGTCACATTTTCATTGACATATCACTTAGCAAATGATCCATGAACCCAGCTGTCCCCAGAACTGTGGCTCGAATAGAAGCAAGAGGGGAAGATGAGTGACAAAACTGTATTTGCCTGCAGCTCTGGAGTGAGGCTGCCCTTTGTGTGGCCCTGGACTCCTGGTGTGGAGGGGGAGTGTGGGCAATTTGGTTTCACATCCTAGAAGTGAGGTAGATGTAAGGACGTGTACCCAGGCCTCATCCTGGCACAGAACAGAATCATGGCCAAGTTGAACATAAGGCCTCACAAGTGAGTTGAAGTCCTGAGAAAGATATAATCTAAGAGCAGGAACCCTTGCCACCTGAGCTGAGATGATGTCTAGAGTTAGGAAATAAAGGGTATGTGATAGTCTGCAATAAAATAATTTTCAGGTTCTGTTTTGGCTGCATGTTCATCTCAGCTCAGTGAGGCATTGGAACAGTAAGATCATATCCTGAGCCTAGGAGATGGACCTTTGCCTAAATCTAATCCAGAGTCAGATCAGAACACTGCACCCTTGATCCTGCTTCATGCACCTGGCTTTGGTGAGTACAGTTCTCAAGTGAGAAAATGAAAGAACTGTGGAACAGAAATGTCAGCTTTCCTTCAGGAATACATGCCTAACAGTATATAAGAGGTTAGTGTTATTTTAATTTCAATAGTCCTTGATGGACTTTCCTTTGTTAGGTTAAAAAGTGAATATAGGTATTTCCCAATTCCCTTTATCTTATTAAGTGCCTTGAGGGTTATATAAAGATCAGGAGTACTATGTTCCAGGTCAGTAGTTAAATACTGCTCTGGTTCCAGTTATATTCTTCCATATTCTATCAGCAGGATGTCTGGTATGCATCTTGCTTATCTCTTTATTTTATTTTATTTTATTTTAGAAGAATGATATGCAATAGAGTGACACCATTTTGAACAAGTTTTCCCATCACTGCTTTACCAGCTCTAAAACATGCTTTTGTTTGGATATTGTTACTATCTGCTAGACACTGATAGGAATGTGGAGTCATTCACTGTGAAAGGGAAACATGGCTCTCATTCAGAAGGAATGCAGCTTCATCCATGCAGTTTACAGCACAGTTGTATTTGAAGTTGAGCTGTGGGATCTTGTGGCAGTAAAAATCATTGTGATTTACGGGAAAATGTCACTCTGGCTGTCTCCTCTATAAAATCATTTTACTACTCTTGTTGAATATAAATCAGAATTATTTGTCCAACAATATCATAGTTTTGGCAAAATGTTGCAAAGACAAAAAATAATCATGTTTGAATTGTCTTGGCTTTATTCTACAGAGAGATATTACTGGAATTTATTGCCTTGCCAAGATCAATATCCTTGTCCTTAAAAATAGGTGTGTGTATGTCTAAACTGATATCCAAATTAATTTAAGGATGTTCACCATGAAGTTTACCTTCAAATTGCAATCACAGTAGATCTATCTGCTTGAAATGAAGGTGACAGAATTTCAAAATCCTGCTCTGTAGCACCGGACTTCAAAATCTTTGGGGTTTTCTTCCTCTTTCCAGGGGAAAATGTGATGTGTCTCAGTATATTTGACTCTTATCAAACTTCACCCAGGAATTTTAGTAGGACATGACTCTCTCTTCCCACACTGTATATTAGTTCAATTTCTAAGGAAAAATACTTGTGTGGCAAGAAGTAAATGATCAATCAATTGTTTGTCACAGTCCAGTTTCTGCCTCTGCAGTGAAGCCAGTAGGGGAATGGACGAGAGTTAAAGGAAGGTGAAGGAGGCCAGGAGACAATAAGGGAGGTGATGAGAATTTGAGGCTAGACCTGTGCCACCTCTTTCAAAGCCAGTGCTAGCCAGGGGCTGCCAGCCGGCAGCATTTTAGCCATGTGTGGTTCATGGGTGTGTAACCAGTGTGGTTTCCTGAATTTGGCTGACAGACTCAGCCTACAGGGACTGCAGGGACAGTATCTCCAGTTTGCCCTAAGACCCAAGCAAAGTCCCAGCTCTAGCTCATTCCTGAGTGGAGCAGAAAGACTCATGGAGGCCCAGGGACACCTCTCACTGTTAGATGTTTGTGGAGTCCTCTGGGGATGGTGGATCTTGGCCAAATAAAGAAAGTGAGGAAAAAGGATTAACTTCACTTGTACCATACAGGAGACTGGGTTAGACAGAGATTGTAACCCTCCCTCCTGGCCTTTATGAAATTATGAGTTCACAAATCCTTCCCTGTACTTAAAAGAACTGTACTGGTGGTCACTGAGCATCTGTGCATGTCTTCTGTTTGAAATTAGCTGTACAGCAGCTGGAACAGGCAGCACTCTCCTGATCCATAAATTATTCAGCATACCCAGTTCAGAGTGATGCCCTGGTCAGGGGTACCAGCCAGAGATGCACAAACCACAGAACAGCCTGGACACACAGAGAAGGGGCCGAAGAGACTCACCTCTCCTACACAGCCAACTCCTTGTTTCTTAGAAGTCCACATCTCAAATAATATTGAGCAGTATTGCACAGGGGAATAGAGGGAAAAATAATCCACCCCTTGCTTCTGTATCAATAATTTTCTAAAAAGTGAGATATAAGGAGTAGCCCAAGGCTGGGCATAACCTCATTCTGAGGCTTTGTTCTTTGGTGGAAAATGTATCTAGGCCAAACTAGCTGTAATAGTGATCCACAGGTAGCTCACAAATGCATCAAAGACTATTTCTATGTCAAGTCATGAATAAAAATGGACTGCAGGATGATTTAATCAGAAGTGGGTACTGACTGTATAAACCAGAGTTGATATGGACTTCAGAAGCCACGTGTAATATATTTAATGTTCAGAAATGTGAATACATGTTGGTAATAGGCCCTGATGTACTTTTATTCCATTCTATTTTCTGTGTATGAAAAATGCAGATATATCTCTGTATTCAGGATTAAGTGATACAGATTCCTGACTTCTAAATTAGAGATATATTTTGTAATGAATTATATTTCTGCCTCAGTCTTCGCATTTGTGCAGTGGAGGTAAAGCTATCTACTTTCTTTCTTCAAGGAAGCTCTGGTAGGATTAAAATATTTATTTAGGATTTTAAAAATGGAAAATATGAGACAGGCACAAATTGAATTTATTATAAATGTGCATTTCTTGCCTGAAAGGCACAGTGAAAGGTGTTTCCCTTTGCCTGTATTTTGAAAAGATTGCAACAGCCCAGAACATTCAGGAAAGCAATCACAGATGTTGACTACACCCACATATTTCTGAAGCTTTTGGTGATAAGCACACAGTCTGCATACTACAGGAATAAGCATGTACTGGTTCACATGGAAAGTGAAGATACAGCAATTTAAATCCAGTGCTGATGAATTGTGTCTATCCCCCTCTAGCTATTTTCTGCAACATATATATTAAAAAAAACTTCAGTATTTTTACTTCTTCCTACACAAGACAATAGTCTTTCACTCCTCTTTCTTCCATTATGCCAATGAGTCAAAAATGTCAATGTGGTATCTTTCAAAGTCACTTCAATAGGATCAGATATCAAAAATCCAAGTGAGAAAGAAATTGGAATAAATCTTACATTGAAATTTGAATGATACAGAGAAGTTTAAGTGTTAAAACTGTTAGAAACCTGAAGGTTCATAGATAGCTACTGTATTTTTCTGTATACACGGTTTGTTAGCCAATACTTTAGGTAGAAGGGGAAGCAGGAATATGGAAAACTATTACAATATGGAGAAATATTACAAGAATTCACTCAGTCTTTCAGAGACAGGTTCATGCTCAAATTTGCAGTGTGATACACATGATAGATTAATATGATCACAAAAAATTTTCAAGATTTGTCCTGTAAAGTCCAGCTTTTCAAATAGAGAGTTTTAAGTCTCCAGGCAAGCAGATTTCACTGTAGTATTTCTAAGACTCTGACATTAGGAATGTATATTTATGTAGCAAGTAATTCCAGATTTTGGGAAGAAAATGTTACTCACCAAAATACAAAAACACTGGACCATAGCTTAAAAAGTATCTTGTTTTCTCCATAAATCTCTTAGCTTTCAAGCCTTGTCACTGAAAAAAGCCATGTGCAACCAGTAACTAAATAATCTTTTTAAACCAGTGGTTTTGCAATTACTGAACCCTTATTCTGCCAGTTGATAACCAGGTTCTTGTAGTCAGTCACAGCCCTATCTGAGCCCCTCTTTGCTCCTGTCTTTGCCCCAGGAATTTGTTAGTCTGTATTTGGCATACAGTTGCAGTCCTTATGCTTCAAACTTCTCCAAGTAGCACAGCCAGGCACTGGCTCTACTTTGTGGTTGCTGTAGTAATGCAGAACTCTTTCTTCCTTCTGAGGATGGAGATCTCAAGAGTGACCCATTTGCAGAAGCAATGTGTAACTTTTTAGAGGAATGTGATAGCAGAAACAAATGAATTTAGCAAAATTACTACTTTGCAAAGTAATTGTAGCAAAATTACTATTTTGCAAAGCAAAAGAAATGTACATATTCAAATAAAATAATAAATGCACAGATGCCATCACCAGTCTTGTTTCTTTACTTTTGGAGTGTGTTCTGGGATTTTGAACTAATAGACATTACAGAGCTTAGAGTTCCTTCCCTTCCCAATGTCTGCTATAAATGGATTTTCTGTTAACATCTACCTAGGTCCAAAAAGTCAGATGAAGGTTATTTTGGAATTGTTCCTCTCATGCCTGTGTTAACATTACACCTAAGCTATCCTCTCTTGAAACAAGCCTGTGCTTCCAGGAGCTACAAATGCTTACATATTTACGTATATGTATAGATACACATGTTTACATTTTTATCTATTTACACTGCTTTTGATTTAGTCTGGATTAACGAGACATAGAAAACCTGAATAGAGGCTTCAGCAATCTATATAATTTAACACTGGGGGTCAGAGAGTTTTCCTGAGAAAGATTTCCCACTTATTCTCTTCCATAGGTGACTCTTCTGTCTGCTGTCAGCCACGTGGTGTCACTTCAGGGGGAAATGCATAGAGGAAGAGTGCACCAAAGCTGAAAGCAGAGCAAACAGGATGGGACTCTCCACTCTAACAAATCCAATGAATTATCTCAGAAAGAGCTCTGAAATTACCCTGAGGGCAATTAATGTGGATGGGTGTTGAGTTTGGCCTAAAGCCTAGCCTTAAGGCTTCTTTTGCACGACAGAATAGATATAACCAATGGGTCTGTGGCTACTCACAACCTTAAATGCTTCATATTTAAGGAAATGGTAGAAGAAACAGTGAGAATGTAGACTGGCAAGATATATGGTGCCTGATATTTGTAGAGTTTTAACAGAATTTGGTTTACTAGATCATGACACCAGGATCTTCCAGCTAACATTGAGTTATGTTATCACATCAGATATGAAGACACAGATTGAATAGAAAACAAGGATTTCTGCCCGAAGTGCTAAGAAAGAAGAGAAACCATTGTAATCCCCTGGCTCTGCCCAGGTTTAGAAATGACTGATAAATATCGGTGAGCACCGTATTTTTTTTTGCTTGAATCCTGGTGGGCTACATATTTGCAGTGCTTTTTAGCTGTCCTGGCATTCCTTACAGGGCTGGGTAGGGTACACATAGGCTCTGCCATTAAAAATAGCCCTATGAGAAAGAAAATAGCATTTTGGAATCTGAACTGAAAGAAAAATACATGGGTTTTGCCATAAGTTGACATAATTTGTCTGTCTTACTAGTCTTCATAAATCAAGTTCTACAAATAAATTCACAACATGATTCTGCTGGTAGAGGGAGTCTGACGTATAACTGATAAGCATCCAGTCTAGAGACCTGTGCTTTCAGTGCTTTCTTAATTGCAGACTCAGTTTTTCATGCCTCCAATTAGATGAACTGCAGCTGGGAGGAGTTCTCCCAGTGCTGAGGTCATGTCAAGGGGGAGAGCATGACTTCAGCTGTACCTGCAGAAATCCCCATGCACAACCACACCTATGTCTGCTTTTCACTGCACACAGGATGGAACTGCAAAACACATTACCTAGTGTGTTCACAGGCCAGACACAAAAATAGGAGGCAGATTCTGCAAAGATGAATACAGAAAACTCTGCAAAGCCAGGTTCTATCTTCAGGCAGGCTGTGAGATGGCCCATAACTTCACTTTCTATGAGGATCCCACAATAGGAGCCATTCCCACAAGCTGTTATGGGTACATAGCAAGCTTATTGAGCTGTTGTGCTCACCTTCCTTCATGGCCCAAACCCTGAAAACAGGATCGAGACCATACCTACTCTCACAGAAATTTAATCATCAAACAGGAGCTGAGAGGACTGAGAGGACTGGTTGTACCTCCCCTGCTCTCTCATTCATTGTGTACTACTAGAATTTGGAGACACAGTACAGGCAAGTGTCTGTGTAATTTATGCTCCTTTATGTCCCTGCAGACTCTCAAAAGGAGCAGTCACGAAATAATCCTATGTTAAAATGCCATCTTAGAGATATTTGCTGAGAGTTCTCATGTGCTGTGTCATTTGATTTAATTCTACCACCAATTCAAATGGAGTGCTGGGCTGCTTTCCTGTCTCTGTTTGGATTTTAAATCCTCTCTGGATCCTGCTGAAGTAATCTCTGCCAGAGACAACTTATCGCTAGGTATTACTGAAATGCTCCCAAGGAGCACATTCATTTCTTTCTTATTCTTGGCCTAGACCAGGTCACAAGAAATGGGAGGAATTTTAAAGAAAATCAATTCACAGAAGTGGATGCCAAAACACTCCTCCTTTTGCCCCAAAATCTCATCTTCCCCAGGTTTAGGAGGTGCAAGCCAAGCATGGCTTGCTTTACCCATATTTGTGGTCTGTTTTCCAGGAAGAAAACATGAAGTGATGTGCTTTTTGCAGGTAAGATCACCTCCCAGTTTGGGAACAGAAGTGAGAGAGCTTTCAGGTGATGTGGAAGGCTGAAGACACTCTCCAGTCTCCCAAACATCCTGGGTAAAAGCAGATGGTTGTTACTGGAAATTTGCTTGTTTAAGATGTTGGCACTAGGCTTCTGCAGACTTGAGGTTTTATATAGCTATAGCTATAGCTATAGCTATAGCTATAGATATAAAATGAATATCACACCTGTGGCATTTTTAAAGCCCTTCTAGTAACTACTTCCATTTTCCTGTCTCCTCCACAAGTCTATGGTCAGGGAATCTGTGCAATACCTGAACGTAAGCACTTTTTTGTATGCAGCTCTCCTAGTGGCTTTTAGCCAGCTCTGACCATTCAGCAGATCCTTCCTCTAGGGCAGGACCCCAGGGACAGCTGGCAATGGCTCCACCACAACTTATTTCCTCTTCCAGCCTCATCAAGCACTTGGCTTACAGTTTGGAGTTTGTGTACTGTGTGCTTAACCAGGATCCAGGAAAAAGTGCTAAATATTTGTGATATGTAGAGAATGAGTATAAAAGTAGGCAAGAAAGGATTGCTAGCAAACCTTCCTCTAGATTAGAAAGAAAGAAAATGGTAAGAGCAAGTGGAAGATTTTCCTAGAGCTGGTATCACAAAGCCAGCAAATGTTTGACATAAATTAGTAATAGAGGACTCATTATAGATACTGGAGAAATTTCAATACAATGAACATGGTAGATTCCAGTGCTTTAATTTTTTAGAGTTAACTCCTGCAGGAATCCTTAGAGTTTTACCTCCTTCAGTATTTTAGCAGAATATACTGTATGTGCAATGAACAGAGGTTTGTACTCCTTGTAAAGTAGGAGGTGTTTAATTTTTTGAGAAAATTTGTTCTCAGAAAAATAACTATGTGGTTTTATCAAAAATGTTTTTATGTACATGTAGTAAACCAGATTCATTAGAAGCAGTTGACATGTCCTATTTTTCTCACCATATTTTTCAATTTTTGAGACTCCAGGTTTTGACTATCAAATGTGCCAAACTTCCACTATTCAGGAAACTAGCTGGTAAAGTCCCCCTGCCTGGAGCAGTTGAGAAGCTCCAGCCCAAGGGTCTGATCCTTGCACAGGGACTTGCTACCCCTTCCAGAGCTCCATGGAAAGCAGTAGGAAACTGTGGTTGTAAAGGTTTGTTACCACTTCTGATCTTAGACTTGCATTTCAGGTATTCTGAACCTGTGTCAGGCTGTTCTTTAGGAAATTAGCATTATCTCCACAAGAAACTGAAAACAGTGATGCACACATACTACTCAAAATGGCAGGGGAAGAGGAGTTGCTAACTACTTCAAAGAAATGTAGCCTTAAAAATATCATCATCTTGATTTTTCTGTGGTGTTCCTGTTCTTCCCCAATAAATAAACTAAGCCTTAAGGCATATATAATAGATTTTACTAGAATGCAAGTGTGCTTGGAAAAGTATAAACCATTTACTGAAGGAAATTTGAACTTCCTGTGAAATGGAAACTATTTGAGAGCAAAATATTAAGATCATTCTTTTATTATATTCATTGGCCTTAAACTACTTATTTATAGACAGTCAGAAAAGCTGGGAGAGGTGTTAGACATATCTCAGCCCCACTCTGTATATTTCTATTATGGATGGTAAACCCCAAGTTATTTTAAAGAGGATTGGTGCCTTCAGCTCACCTTCTGCTTTTAATAAAAATACCATTTTCATAGAAAAACTAATAATGGCTTCCTGTTGTTCCTCCAGATTTGGATTTTGCTGTAGACTTCAGTATTAGAGTAGGCACAAGGTACAGGGTAAAACTTCCTAATGATTGCTTTTATGCCTAGCCATGGCAATAAAATCATGCTCCTTTTATATATGTATGTGTGTGTGTATATATATATACACACACATAAAATGTACCATATCCTCTTTAACCATTAGGAGAACATTCCATGAGTTATTGATGTGGTGGAGATACACTACATATACTGTGTATGTGCTCCAGGCCTATGAAAGTCAGTGGAAAGATTACTGTATTCCCAGGGGAGAACTGGATCAGGCTCTATATGATTAAAGAAATAGATTAAACATTTCTATTGTCCTAACTCGCTGGATGTCAGCAATATCGAAAATGTCATTCAGTGATTTTCTTTGGTAAATTTTACTTCTTCATTGGACATCTAACACAAAGCCTCTGCGTGCTCTGTAGTTACTGCAAGGGATTAAATGCTTATACCTGAAAAAAGTCTGACCAAAAATCAGGAGAAAGAAATATTATCATCAGTGATACAATCTGAACTTGACCAAAAAAAAAAGGGAGGAAAATCCCTCAATGGTATAGATTTGGGAAAAAAAAGAGAACAACCTCTTCAAAAGTACTCAAAGGAGGATTACAAAGTTGAAATTAATGAATTAATGCAAAGCACTCTAAGGTAGCACTTAGTGGTGGGCGATTTCCATTACCATCTACACCCAAAGGTGCATCCAAGAGTCCCTGGACTCTGCAGAGAGGAACTTCCTGTGATGATGTTGCATTTTTGAGGCACTAGAAATGTAACTGGTGTGTTGGAGACAGGCAGGCAGTCACTGGGACACTGAAGGTAAAGGGAAGAAGAGGAGGAAGAGGTGCAGGCTTTTGAGCCCAGAGCTTGCTGGAGGGCAGATTTTGATGGGGGGTAGTTGGCTGGGGTTTTTTTCAGTTGTGAGTTTAGTGAAAAGAAGATTTTATAAAAAACCCCAAAACTATTTTAAATAAATACAGCTGGTTTTTTCTGAGTGCATACTTGAACCTTATTGACTGTTTCTCATTCTAAGGAAAATGACCCTTGGTGGGTTCAAATATTGGCTAAGATTTAAAAAAAAAAAAAGTGTAAACTTCTTAGGAACATGAATAGGATGGAGGATGAAACCTTACTGAAAAATAAACTGTAAATTATAGCCTCTTGTCATAGACCTATTTTCCTGGATGATTTTCTTCACAGTATCCTCTAAAGGCATTAGCAAATGCCAAGGACTTCATCTGAGGTTACTGGATCCTGTATCCTGCTGTCACTTGTCTTGGAAGCCACTTGGTGTGGCTTCTCTGCCACACTATCAAGGTTTAACACATCTGGTACCTTTCTCACCGTCCCTCTGGAATATTGCTCTTGACCAAATAGCAAATCCTGGCCCTGTTCCAGCTCCAGGTCAGACTCAGCCAGCAAGGGGACACCCACATGTGCTGTGATGATGCACTGGGAGAGCCACTGCTGCTCTGCAGAATTTTTGTGTAAAAAATTTTGTGTAAAACTGGTCTGGTGTGTGAACATATGACTTCTATAAGTCTTAAGTCTTGTCAGCTGAACTAAGGAGCCATGAAATACAAGGTGATTTCAGCAAAAGCCAAATGGGGATGGAATAATGCTGGAACTGGGAGTTGGTTTTGTTCTGACTTGTGTGCAGATCTGTTGGTGTAAGCCCCAGCATGAGCACTTGGCAAGGAAATTGTACAGAAATTACTTGCCAGAGGCTTGCAGTTTATGCCTGTATAAATTTCTGTGGTGAAATTTCATACCTGCTGGCCAAGCCAACTTGTACTTGGCACTTCATCGGAAGACTCCTCACAAAGGCGTGCCTGCAGCTTTCCTGAGACACCACTGCTGGAGCCTTTTCCATTGGCATCCCAGTTCTGCTTTTCATTCTGGGACACTCAGTGCCTTGGAGGCACCCAGAGTCAAATTCATAATCAAAAATGTCTTTTTGGTACTCCACACCAATGTGATTTTGCATGGGTGTGCATCATATAAAATGCTGTGGTTTAACCCCAGGCAGCAGCCAAGCCCCAGGCAGGCGCTCACTCACTCCCCCACCAGCAGGATTGGGGGCACACTGGAAGAGTAAAAGCCAGAAAACTCGTGGGTTGACTTAAATATAATATAATAGGGAGAGTGAAAACCATGTAAAAGCGAAGCAAAAGAAGGAATTCATTCGCCCCTTCCTATGGGC
This sequence comes from Corvus brachyrhynchos, assembly GCF_000691975.1. NCBI lineage: Eukaryota > Metazoa > Chordata > Aves > Passeriformes > Corvidae > Corvus > Corvus brachyrhynchos. The sequence continues at coordinate 5,463,257 of NW_008246058.1, forward strand.
AGGCAGGTGTTCAGCCATCCCCAAGGAAGCAGGCCTCCATCACACATAACAGTGACTTGAGAAGACAAATGCCATCACTCTGAATATCTGCCCTTCCTTCTTCTTCCCTCAGATTTATATGCTTAGCGTAATGCCATGAAGTATGGAACATCCCTTGGGTCCGTTGGGATCAGCTGTCCCAGCTTTGTCTCCTCCCAGCTGTGCTTGTGCACCCCCAGCCTCTTCTCTGGTGGGGTGAGGAGCACAAAATGTATTGGCTCTGTATAAGCACTGCTCAGCAATAACAAAAACATCTCTGCATTATCAAGCCAGTGTTCAGCACAAATCCAAACCACAGCCCCAGAGCAGCCACTGTGGGGAAAATTGACTCTACCCCAGCTAAAACTGGCACATAAGTGCTGAGCCTTGAGCAGAAAAATTGTTAAGAAACTCTGTGTAATAGTGGGTGATTTCCATTACTATCTACACCCAAAGGTGCATAGAAAAATACATTTTTCTAATCCTCTTTCTTTCTCATGGCTTCTGATTAAGCTAGATGAGGAGATGCTTTGGAAAAGCCAGAATGTATTAATGATTTGCATGCCTAATTTCTGTCCCTAATAATGAAAAATTTTCCCATAAATGTCTAAAGCCTGACTGTACAATGGGAATTTTGCTCAAATAAAAATCACAAAAGCATTGGTGCTGGGGTCTGCAAAAGAGCAATGAGGTTGCAGGGGGTAGAGCACAGCATTCTATGGAGAGAGCTTCTTCTCATCCCCATGAGGTCCTGCAGCTGTCAGGGAACATGAAGACATCCTCCAAGACAGTTCTTTGGGGTTTCATGGTCTGACTCCTAGTGAGACAACAAATAGAGTCCTTCTGCAGAGCAAAAGGCAGGTGTGAGCTCAGTGTATAGAACAGTATGTCCTTACTCATGCAGTAAGGTGAATAAATAGCTTGTGCCTTGCTTAATAGTGCAGGAGTTCTCACAGCAAGTCTTATAACTCCCTGCAGGCAGCTTCCGAGCTGTGGTCTTGTTTGCCTTGGAAGAATTGCTCCCAATAATGGCTGTCTGCAGACACATCCCACAGATCGTCCCACATGGTGATGTAATTCTCTGACGGTGAGTTCTGCAGCAGCTTGAGGGAATAATTTGCCTCATTTAGCATTGGTCTCCACTCCAGGTCTTCCAGTGTAGCACAAAACCACATGAAATTCAAAAGCTAGACCAGATGCCAAAAGGAAGAGCAAAATAGGGTATTTCCTACTAAGCTGCACATCAGCATCACTGCCGGGTGTGGGTGAGGGGACCAGTGCCCTGGACAGAGCAATCTATGCACAGTCCTTGCCTACAAGCATGGGGTGATGGGGGTGAAGCACTGTGGTGATTGCAGCACCCGGTGCTGTGGGAACTCGCCTTGAGCTTAAACTGAAATACTGCACAGGACTGTTCAAATTAGGAATAGAAAGGGAAGCACAGGGAGCAGGTATTGCCTTTTAGACATTTGATGGGTGCTTCCTCATCTCTTGCACCCCTTTCCAGTGTATTTTGTCACATGGTACCTTTAAAATGAAGGGAAAATTAGCTGTGGGCACCACAGTGTCTCCTGGCCATGCACTGGGACACCTTACCTGTCTTCTCATTCCGAATCCAGTTAAGAGACTCCAGGCACTGACCACCCATATTTATGTATGGCAACATCCTATACATGGTTTTAAAAATTAGCTCATGTAGCATGTTGCTACAGCTGATTCACTACACTTTCTTGTCAAAGTTTTCTGTTCCTCTGTGGATAAAAGCTGTGAAGGACTGCTTGAAAGCTGAACTACAGTCTGCTCACCAAGTGGCAGCACAGCTTTCTTCCAGCATCCTAGAAAAAAGCAGCAGTAAATCTCAGGCCAAGTGTCATATGAGGTAAGAGAGTCTATCTGACATAATTTCTTTCTTAGAAACTTTCAGTGTTGAAAGTCTTTAGACTTTGGCATGTCACCAAAATCCACAATCCCTACCACAAAATTAGAAGATACCTAAAAAAGAGGTCCCTTTCCAGGAATGACACAAACAGAAATGAATACAGTGAGAGGAAAAAATCTCCCACCGTTCAGGATAGATTAGGCAGAATATTTCCCTTTTAAACTTATGGAGTGCTAGGGATTTGATCTTAGAGAAATTATTATTTTCCAATTACAATTCTCAGACCTGAGTTCTGCTCTTCCCACAACCGATTATTCCCCAGAAGTCACATTTTTCATATTTTTACTTGCTTTGATACTGAACAAGATGAAACCAGAAGTCTGAAGAGGAGAAAAAAACTAAGACACTTAGCTCTGAAGAAAGTCCTTTTCCCTTTCCTGCACTTACCAAAATTTAGTAATTTACCAAAACTGCTATAAACACAACATTTTCTACCCAGGAAAATTCTAGCAATGTTGACCATCATTCTATGTGGCTATCTATTTTACCATATCCTTTTAGGCCACTTAATATAAAAGAATCTGCTCCTACAAAAAACCATGGTGCAGCTTCAGTTCACATTTCCAGTTCATTTGCTTGTGGCTTTCACAGAGATGGGCTGTTTTTCTATTCTTTGGTGAAGTTTATTATACTGTGGGCAGAACATCAAAGGGGAGTGCTGGACTGAGCTGTAGAGCGAGCCACAAGGGACACGCAAGTACACTGGAACAGTCTAGATTTTTCAAATGTTAAAGATAGGAAATATTTTAAATCCTTTTTCCCCCTTTCTGCTTGATGTGCTGCACAGTACGCCCTGCCCACGTCTGTGGAGAGAGAGAGCTGCCAGCTCCCTTCGGGACAGATACCCTCCATGGGGCCAGCAGCCCAGGATGGGACATGCAGTAGCATCCTTGGGCTGGCAGCAGCAACCAGGGTGGGGACGTCCAAAATTGCTGTTGAAAGCAGGCTCACCTGACACTACATTTGGGGGCAGATGTCAGCACACGGTGTGCTGTCAGAAGAGTGCAAAATCCATCCAGGCTGATAGTGGCTATGGGTGCTAGTAATGACATAATAGTCCACGGATTTGACCGTCTTCTACAGGTGTTAAAATTGTAACCTGTAGCCTGTCAGAGATATTCTATAGCCATTTGGTAGTGATGACAAGGATATGATGGGAAAATGATTATCACCTGGATTTACTGATGGCTGTCACCATGTGAACACAACACCCCTGTATTCACTGTGATACAAATTCAGCATGTGTGTATGTTCGTGAGCTATTCCAGCCTTGATGAGAGTGTGGTGTTCAAAGATCTCTTTTGACTGTGAAAGAGGTGAGTTTAAACCCCCTAGGAGAATGGAGGATGAAAACACCAGACGCTTAGGAGAGCTTTCATCACAGGAGGGTTATATGAAAAGGCGCAGAGGAAAGGACTTCTCCTTAGACCTTGTTTTTGGTGAAATTCTTCCCCCTCTAGCTACAGGCTTTGTTTATGTGTGTTACCAGCACAATAGCATGAGCTAGAAGGTCACTTGTCTCCCTTTAGACTTACATGACATTATTGCTAAAGCCAGCAGGCTGGAAAATGGAAAGCTTTCCAGGTCTGCCTCACCTCCTGTTAAAGACAATCCAGGAAGCTGTGCAGCCTCTTTGCTGAGAGTTATAACCCGGAGTTATACAGCATCCTGTGGTTACTTGCTACCCTTTAATGCATATTCAAATAAAGAATACTATTTGAGGGAAGTGTGTTATTGTGAACCTCTGAAACACTGGTGCTGCAAGTTTGTCCCCTCCACCTGCCCCTATATGCTCAAATCTCTCTCAGAGAGCCACTGGTCTTATTTTCAGTTGTCCCTCACCATCCTGGTGATTGCTAGGTAAAGAGAAACAAAGCATAAGGGTTCAAAAAGAGCCTTATTAAAGACCAGATTGGATGCTCAGCTGATGTGAGCTGGCACAGCTGAACAAGCCAAGACAACTGCCCCACAGCAGTAGAAGAGGTCCTCAGCTTCAGACCTCCAGGAAAGTGGTACATATGCTCAGGGAAAAGGGGGACTTTAAAAGTGGCAAATACTTCTCTCAGTCTGAAAAGCAAACCTCAGTCTCATTCACTTCAGAAAAATGGCATTTAGATTGTAATTGAGAAAATTTGGTCATAACAATACAAGCATTTTCCATTCATGATCATACAGCTGGAATTTTCTCAAAAAAAGGCAGTGTTTCTTCAGTGTCAAGGGGACTTGGTGTGAAAGCTTTAAAGATGCTATGGCCAGAGAAGGAAGCATTGCCTATCATTAAAGAAATGTAACACTTTCCTTTGAAAGGCTTTTTCAATTGCTTATGATTTCACAGATTTTAAACCAATTCTTCATGCTGGTTTCTTATTTTCTGCTGAACTGTCTGGGAAAGGTTTCATCAAAAGTAATTCAATCCTTTCAAAAAGAGTAACTGGGATTTCACTATTTGCCTATAGTGAAAAAATAATCCTGTATCCATATTACCAAGCAGCTGCATGTTTTACAAGGGAAAGGCAGGTACCTGATGACCTCCAAGGCCCCTCACTCAACACACAGAACTATTGGCATGTCCAGCAGCCAAGTGTAACTCCTTGGTTACCTGAAGTCCCACAGCCCTGCTCAAGTCACTTGGAGGATGACATCCCCATCTTGTGTCTAACACAAGTGATGTATCAGTTAGGCCTGACAACAGGGAAGATTAAAACATGACACAGGGACTGTGAGAAGAGGTGGGGGTGAAACACCAGCAAGGCATACAGGGCGTGAAAACTCTACAAAGAGGAAACTGTATTAAAAGAAAAAAAAAAGATGGAGCAGTGTGGATACTAAAAGCTAAAAGCAGAGAAATTCTTCAGCTTTCTGCAGCATCCTGTGAGATAAAGCCTTGGTTAACAAAAACCTCAAACTGTTTCTCAGCTAGCTGCATGAGAAAGCAAGGCCTTCACAGGATGCTGCAGAAAGCTGAAGAATTTCTCTGCTTTTAGCTTTTTTGTATCCACAGAGCAGAGGGAATGGCTGAACCAAGTGGGATGAGGAGGTATGAGTGTGTGTTGGTGTCTGTGTGTGTGCGTGTGTGTGTTTGCATGCATGAGCATGTGTGTACAGGCAGCCCAGCCCTTGCAGAATTGCAGAAGAAAAGGTAATGAACTGGGGAGAAAAAAACAGCCCAGGAAGTATCTAGGAGATATCATGGGAATTTCATTAATCTTTTTTCAATTACTTTGTACATATAATTAGTTTTGACAATTAGCTTTCAGCTTGGCACTGCTGAAAAATGTTTTTGGAGAGAGTCCAAGGAGCAGTATTGAAGGGTAAGGTAGAATCTCCTCAGCTGTATTGTATCTATTTACTGCTTCCAAAACTGTGTATAAGAGCACGACCTGATTTTACCTCTTGTTCTCCCATTGCCTTTTGAAGGACCAGAAGCCAACACTGTTACTCATTTATAGCAAATCAAGCAGCTCCGTTTATGCTAGGATATACAAACTGCACCTTTTCCTAAAAATCTTAATTTAGCTGGCTTGATTTTAAACTATCAGCTGGCCTCAGACCTGAGCCTGAGGATAAACTCAGCATTTTGGTGATGGAGCAAGGACTGAGTGTGCAGGTGAGGCTGTATCCCACAGGGGAGCCTTGCCAAGGGGAATAAGCCCCAAGCTGCATATGAGAGACAGCCTGTTGGTGACATAATGAGCTGCCTCACCCACTGCTCTGTTTCCAGTGGTGGCAAGAAGAGCTGCTGTTTAGGAAGACCGTGTGAGGCTGGTTGTTATGTGCAGTCCTTTCCCCCTAATATGCAGCATTCATAACTGTTGGATATGGGATACTAGAGGGTATGCTCCTGCCTTATTCTTTTAGCATAAAGACACATTAATTTGTCTAATCCCTTTTTGAACATGCTAATACTGTCTGTCTCCACAAGCTCCTGTGTTGGCAAGCTCCAGAGGTTTGCTGCTCACTGTATCAGCAAATACTTTCTTTTATCTCTTTTAAACCTATCTTTTGGTAGTTGCCTCAAGTGTCCCCTAGATCCCATGCAAAGTCCTTGTAGATAACAGTTACATGCTTGGTTTAAACAGCATGTTCATCATTTGGTAAACCATCATTACCTCGCTCCACTGTCTCCTTCACTCCTGAGTGGAGTCCCAGTATTTTCAGTTTTCATAAGGCAGCAGCTTCAGGACCTCAACCATTTTTGCTGCTCTTTACAAGAATGCACCACAGGGCTTTTTGGAGTTTTGTTTGTTTGTTTTTTATGTAGCAGTAACATCACACCCTCTGTCCTGTTCCTAATAACTTTCATATGAATTCCAACATTTTATTGGATTTTGTTTGCCATTGCATACTGAGCTGATGATTTCAGAGAACCATCAGTAATGGCTCAGAGGTCTCTTTCCTAAGTTATTACCCTCAGTTCCAGGCCTAATGTGGAAAATTTTTTCCTAGATGCATTGCCCTGGATTTATCTATATTAAAGTTCATCTGCCACCTTTGAGCCAACTCAGTTTGGTGATGTCTTCATGGCCTGCCCAGAACTTGACTGTCTAAAAGAACTTAGTATCACCCCCAAACTATGCAATGACAGCGACTCCATGGTATGAGCTAGTTCAGTTGTCATTTTATATTAGTTGACTTGTTTAAATTTTATAACTCCCTAGAAAAAAGAAAACTCTCCAAAACATCCTTAAGGTTTGAGGGCTAGTTTCTATTTCTCTAACCTAGTGAAGCTACATGGATTTCAACCACAAATGATTTATAGAAGTCAATAAAGCCAATTGTGTCCTGCAGGGAGAAGAGTGAACGATACTATGTCTAGCTACTTCTCAGCTTCACAAAAAGGGCCTTGGCATTGTATTTGTGTCCTGGAATTGTTCTTGATAAATATGAAATTTGTAATACAACCATAATAACAGAAGTACGAAGTCATGTGCAGAGCTAAGTTGTTGCTGTCTCCTTATAATAAAAAGATGAAAAAGCAAGCCTGGGTCTTTCAGATGAATCACCTAAGTTACAGTGAGTAGCCCTAATTGCAGTCCCGGAAGCTTTGTTTATTCAGGATGAGGGTTGGTAGGCGCTCCGCGGTGCTCCTGGCAGGGCTGACCCTG
>NW_008246058.1:5470479-5486368 GCF_000691975.1 Corvus brachyrhynchos
CGGCGGGAGGGCCCCCGGGCGTGGGGCCCCCACCTGCCGGTACCCATCGCCCTGGGCACCCGTCACTCACTCCTCTTCGGGGGTCTCCTCTTACCAAAAAAGCTACAGTATATTGGACGGAAGTAAACTCAGAATGAATCTCTTCTCCTGCTGTCCTTTCAGCCAGCAGACATACCCAGATCTCCGACAGATCCCTGTAACTTGGTGCTAACGTACAAGTTTTTCATCTTACAAGCTTTATGTGACATTGTTCCTCATAGACCCTGCCCAACATTGCCGACCCTAAACCATTCACAAGCTATAAGTCAGGTCCTCCAAAATAATGAGATTCTACAAGTGCTGGATTTTTGTCTTGGTGTCTTCACACTTTCTAAGTCTGCCGTGGTCACATAGGATATTTGTCCTTTAAGAACAGCAGCAACATATCCCAGCAGCAACTCACCCTAGCAGCAGGATTCTTAAGAGAAATAGCAAATGACACAAGGCCAAGGAATTTGTAATTCCATTTGTTTCAAAGGTCAGCTCTGCTTAGTGCTGAGGGGAAATTCTGCTCATACTTCCATTAGTGAAATTCCTTACTGGCGACTAGACCTCAAAAGAAGTTGCATTTATATAACTAAAAGAACAATTTGGCTTCTTTTTCACCATTAAATTTCTCTCTGAGGTAACTGTCTTTTTCTAAGAACATTTTCTCCAGCTAAGACGAAGACTTGTTGTCTGAAAATTTCATTATTGGACATATTTAATTTTTATTTTAGGTCAGTGGATGGATCTTGGACGTGGCCCCAGAACAGCTGTCACTGCTGCAGCTAGGTCAGGTGAATCTCAGAACTCAGATTATTCCATACAAGTCCTCATCCTTTCTGTCATGCAGCTCATTCTGGGTCCATGGAAAGGAACAGAGGTAGAGGAAAACTATTCCTGCCCTTCTCTCAACTCTTAGAACTGGTAACAAGTTGGAAAAGGGACCTGCAAACCATTCTCTTTCTCCTCTGCTCCTGAATTTTGGGTTAAAGTATCTGGCGATGATTCACCTTGCCTCTTATTCCAACAGCACAAAGCTCTAAGCTGGCCCTACAGGTTCCCCAGGGCTTTAGATCCCAGGCCAAGGTATTTACAGTTTGAAAAACAGGTATATTAAGGAGCTAAGGGCTGGATTCAATGCCAGGTTTTATACAGGAAGCAATCATAGCCAAGTACTGAGGTCTTATGCTCCTTTTCTACCCGGTAAGCCTCCAACCCTATTTCCGTAACTTTTATTTTATCTTGGTGGAACCACCTCAAGACCATCTATGCCCATGAGTGCTACTGAAGAGTGAATCATATTCCAATACACCACATAGTTTTTTGAGTTGTTCAGCCTGTGTAGATCATGCTACAGCTCTCTTTTTGCTTTCCAAATATGAGAAAGAGGCAGGGAAAAGGGAAGATGCTGTTTTAGGTCTTACATACAGATGCAACCTAGCTGGGGTGTTCACCTGGACCCAGGAGTCTGGAAATACTTCCAGGCCATGCAGTTTGTGAGGAGTAAGACCTATGATATCATTAATTACATTATTAAGTTATGCTACAGTATGTTTTCCACTTGAAAAATAATAATGAAGAAAAATGGCTGTGATACTTGTGTGGGACAAATCTTCCACACTTCCATTTCATATGGAAATAAAACACTTTTTGCCTCATTAGTTTGTTTGGTGAAGCTTATTGAACCCAAACCACCTGTAACAAAGTGATGTTAAAAGCCAGTTGTTGGTGGGCACTGCAAGCAGAACTGCTCAAGCAGGCAATCAGATCACTGGGAAATCCCATCACCTTTGTACAAGGCAACACAACTGTGGGAGGTCCCAGTCTGCAGCAGGAGTGCAGAACCTTTAAGGTCCCTTCCAAACCCAAACTACTCAATGATGCTTTTCTCAGGTCTGTTCTGATCTGCTGTTTCTTGTGTCACAGCACTGGTCCAATGACAGAGACCACACCTTGCTGAGATGGCCAGGAAAAGGTGTTTGGATGAGATTAAAATCTGCAGTCATTCTTTTAAGATTGCTAATAATGCTGCAACCATAATCAAACCCTGTATGGATCCACAGGGTTCAGTCCTTGCTTAAGAGCCTCTCTGTAGCCAGGCACAGTAACTCTGGACATAAGCGCATGAAGATATTGTCCACAATCTCCAGAATCTTTACCGACATTTGCAATTATCCCATGGCAAGAAAGATGTTAAAACCACACCTAGACATAACCTAGTTTGATCATTGTGTTCCCCTGAAAGGTAGTCTGACAGGTTAGTTGCCAATACTTAGCTCAGGTTTCTGAACTGAAAGGTGCTGTGTCCTGGCAGGCTCAAGGCAAGTAGCATTCTGCTAGCACCAGGGATTTAGGGCTCAAGCATGTTGTGTAGCAGGGAGCATCTGAAACCTACAGATTCCTCAGCACCTTTATCCTCTCTTAAGATGCAGAAGGTAGATCAACACCTCAAACAGAACTCCATGTAGTCTATTTTACAATTGGATAACCAAAATTTGTTCGAACACCCAGACACTATGATGTTTGATCTAGGAATGCCAATTTGGCACATTAGACCTGCCTTTGACTCATAATCCTCCACAGTCATTCTACATTTTAACCCCATGTAACTAATTGCCAGAGTAATACCACCATGACAGAGACAGGACTGAGGTCAGGTCACATACAACCCACACTACAGTGCTTCCTTCCAGCCCACAGTGGGCAGCAGTAGAGGCTGCTGGGCAAGGCACCAAGAAACTCTCACTTGACAAGCCAGGTTTCCTCTTCCTGCTCCACTCAGACCTTCTGTGAGAGGCCTCTGGCAACCAAGTTGTCTTTCAGTGTCTCTGTGTCCAAGTTTTCCACCTGTGAAATGGGAATAGCACTTACCTTCTTTACAGGAGCACCTTGAGGATAAATACAGTAATTTCTGAGCTGGTCAGGTTATAAGGGTGTTTAGATAAACACCATAACTGAGCAAAAGAAAGTGGGAGAAAAGAGAACAGTCATGCTGAATTCAGCCTCTTAAAAAAAAAATTAAATTTTCCATTGCTGTTTACTAATTTTAGTACGTAAGATTTGCTTTTTCTTCTGGTTTTTTTCTTTCTGGTTTTCTCTGTGTCTCAACAAAGACTACTGTGTCATGACCAATTGTACAAATACAACTAAGAAAGAAAGACAACATGCTCTCACTTTCAAGTTGTTCTTTTTGTAAGATTGACAAGAGCAATGTTCTATTTGCATCTCAGTCTGAGAACTGATGGTTCACTGTTATCTTTAGACAAAAACCTGGGAAGCCTTTCTGTACAACTTGGGCAGCCTGGAAGAGGAGCATGAAATGATCAGGACACTTTTGTTCAGAGACCAATTTCACAGTGTCTAGATAAAAATGGAACAAACAAATTTTAAGAGTTTTAAGCTCTCTTAACATATTTTGAAATGCATATGGAGAAATCATGAATGTCAAAATCCTTTAAAGTTATAAAGCAAATGCAAAACTACAATTAGAGGAAGCGCAATGGGAGTCAGCATTATCAGCTGGTTTTGGAAGTGAAAGAGAAGACACAGATCTAGTGATTATCCAGTGGTTTTTCTTTTATTTTTATGAAGGGCACAGGTTTGTGTAGTCACTGGTTCTGCCTCTCTCTTTTAAGAGCTGTGGTTTACACCTCTGTTTTAAGGCAGCATTTTACAGCAGTACAACGTTACTCATGTCAGGGGTTATAAACCAATGTACACAGCCAGAGAAATGATGAGAGTCTGAACAGACTGATCCTGTGCAGATCAATAATCCTACAGGACCTGTGTAATTTTGGATTATTTCCAGACCTTCAGCAAGGCAGAAGCAGAGTCAGAACTTCTGGGAAGCATGTGCTGTGCATATTTTCTGCCAAAATTTTAACAAAATTTTAGCTTTCTAACATGTGCTCTTTCATTTCTCTTTAGAAAGAGAATAACTGCAATAACCATTTCTTATCTCTGCACCCTTTGAAGGAAAGTCTCCTTTGAGGCTCCTTCTTATTTACCAGCAGCTACCAAACAGTGCTATCCAAAACACCATGAAATACATTCTAAGAGTAGGGATACCTGCATGGTACCTTAGATACTGCTGCACTGCAGCTTCACATCAAATAGAGATGTTTGATGAAAACACTAGCATCTGTCATCCTGGTCCTTTCACCTTAAATTAATTGAGATAAATTATTTCCCTGGGTCCTCCCTATGCCTTCCATTCTTTGGAGAGGTCTAAGCTTGTGTCCTTCAAGGTCATAGGCTTGGAGGAATTTTCTTACAAGGAAGAAAGATTATTTAGAACCAGCTTGCACATTTTCCCTGGAGTATCTATCACAAGGATTACATATTATTACCATATCAGTATTTGCATATATACAGCATGCACATACCATTTCTAAGTCACACCTACCTTTTTGGCTCCCAGTATAATGTAATACAAAATTAACTACTGACTTCTTTCCTTGTTTTTTGAAAGAGCATAACTGCATGTTCCGGTTTGACTGTCCATAGATCTTCCTCAAAGTACAGCAAAACTCAGTCCATACTAACATAAAAATTCTATTCTTTCACTCCATTTTTGCTGTGAAAATTGTTCTTCATTACTGTAGTTTTTACCTTTATCTCTTCTCTGTCCTTTGTTTGTCTTTGATACTTAAGAGGGAAAGTTCAGACTTTCCTCACTCTGCAAACAGTTTCCATGCTATGCTAACCACACTCTGCTATCTGGACTTCCACTAGTAGATTAAGAACCTTGAATAGCACTCACCAATCATGAGTCTTACACCTCAGGTTTGAACTTGGGTGGTTAGATACAAATGCCAACTAAGCCTGGACAGCTCTTTAATTGACTCCATATGTGGGATTCATACATACAAAAGGCAAAACATTAAGATCTGCCCTCCATGATCACAGCTGGCTGCAGAGACTGCAGCTGTGGCATGCACAGTCTGTGGTGTGCAGGACACAGACAGGTTGCAGGATACAGGAGAAACCAAACCAAAGATCAGCATCTGTTTGAAATGTTGTAACTGACTTTACTCTTCTTACCAATATTCATGCAGTGTCACATGGCAAGCTAGCTGTGAAACTAGTAAAATATATGTGAAACTAGCCCCAATGCAACCGTGCCTTCTCATGAAATCTTAGCCTCAATTTTGTATGTCTAGCATCAGGCGAGTCAGAGTTGCAAGGTAGTTTTTTTGATAATTTCCAAAGACAAAATTAGTAACCAGACTACTGCCATAAATATATTAAGTAACTTTAATGCTGCTTAGCGTAAGTCTTTGTTATATACTTTCATCCATATACTCCAGTGTAAATGTATTTTATACAATACAAAGTATTTTTAAAAGTATATGGCTCTAGATAAAACGTTCACAAAAAGTTTCAATGCAATTAGAGAATTAGGGGGGACAAAAATCAGCCAGAGTACAAAAGCTTTGCAAGATTTGAAAAAACTTTCAGGAAACAGATATATGACAACATCCCATTGTAGTAATTCAGGACAACTGAGTGGTTCCATAGTCAGAAGGGTGCTGCTCACTGCTGTGTAACTCACAAGAATCTGCCCTGGGTCAGCAGGGCACTGCTGAGGGTGGGTGCCCCTCAGAGATCCTTGTACCTGACAAGTTTGATAAAGTAACCTCCATGGCAGACACCCTTGTTGGCTCAAGGAGAAGAGTGGCTTGGGAATGAAGGAAATCCTGTCTTCCCTTACACAACCACTGCTGGTCTCTGCAGAATAATCAGGTACACTGGCAAGATGTAGTGAACAAGTTGTTTTACAAATGACAGGGAGCTTTTATTGTCCCAGCTTATCTTTTTGGCACTATTCACAAAAACAAAAATTATTTACTAGTAAAATAACAAAAAGCTTCACCATGTGCAAAATGACATGAGTGTCAGGGAGCTATCATTTAGTTTTGCTAAATCAATTTTCTATATATAATATCACATGTCATCATACACCAGGATATTCAAGAAAGACTCAATTAAACATCATTCATGCGAAAAGCAAACTCCATAGTGGGCGGACTGCTTTGCATTCCACTGATTTCAGTAAGAGGTTGCACAGGCATCTGTCCAAATAAAAACACCTTTACAACACTGCAGGTTTAGAATGCATCAAATAACACAGTACAAGAATTGAGGTCAGACATTATTCACTATTTGGTAACATTCCATTCAAATTATATTGACTCACATAATACCTAACAAATGCAGCACTTGAAGTAGCAAGAACAAAGCTGTAGTCCAACTAAGTTAAACAGTGCAAAAATTCCTGTTAAACAAAAACATACCATGTATATACACACACAACACAAATGCACTGTTTTGTTTTGTAGTATAAATAGATCTGATTAAGCTAAATTCCTAAAACTAACAAACTACTGATTGACAGTCCCAGTTTTCATCTAGTATGGAACACAGTAAGCTTTAAGGATCAGGTGACCCTAGCTAGACATAGCTATAAGAGAGTATAAAAAGATTTCACTGGATGGTTTTTTAAAATACTTTCTCTGTACATCAAAGTTAATAACATATATATATATATACTAAGTTGGAATTTCAAAGTCAGCTTGGGTTCTGATCATGCAAAGGGCAGCACACAGAACACCCATGACTCTACCAGGAGCCTCAAGGCTCTACCTGTGTGGAGTGCACTGTAATGCTGCAAAGCATTTAATCCCAAGATTTAACAAGGGGGGAGATTTTTAGCTGCCTGTGCAGTTAACATCTTGGCTTAGTTTCCATTTTCTTCCTCTTCTGGTGTAGCACTGGAATTCTGTTGTCTGTAATGACATACCTCTTTTAGTTTATTCCTAAACTCTCTAATACCCTACAATAAGTACACTTACAATGTGTACACAGTGAAAGTAAATATTAGAAATGGAAGAGATGGAAACCTGTTTTCTGTTGAGGAAATCCTGATTAGGGGTTACTTGCATTTAGAACAAATTTTAAAAAGGAAAAAAAGAAGTCTTTTTGGAATTAAATTACAGTAAAACAGACAAGTAGCACTTAATTTGATCTGAAGTGGAACACGTGGGTATTAACCTCTCTTCAACTGTTATTTAGCCTCCATCTCCTTAATGCCAGGGCTGTGCTGCAACCATAACAAACAGCTGTTGCAAAGGCAAAAATCTAGAGGAGGAGCAGAGAAAAAAAAAAAAGAAGAAAAAAGTGAATCACACATATTGTTCTACAATATTTTTCTATTCTAAATGAATATAGGAAGACAAGTGATTCAAAAGGTACTTCCCCCAACCAAAATGCTTAATAAGGTAAAGTTAGGTTTGGGATCCTCTGAAGTTTTCTCAGGAAGTTCTCTGTTATAACCCCATTTTATTAATACCTCATGTTACTACTTTTCACTTGCTTACTTCAGCAGACATTTAGAAATAGAATATGAAATAGAATTTCTGTGTAAGTTACAGTACAAAGTAAACAGGTGTATGTACACTGTGTATTTCAGTTCTCTTATCTAGACTGATCAAACATCAATCTCAGATGTTTCCACCTGAGTGCCTTTACCGCAGCAAACATCAAAGAAGACATCCCTCTAAACAGCAGAACTCTTTTACTTGCAGGAATACAGAAACAACTCCACAGCTGGCCTCCTTGACCAGATATCCAGCCTTTAAAACAACTTCCCAAGGAATGCCAGGGAAGTTGCTCTTGCTCAAGAACTGAATTGGATGGATTTGAATCGTGCCACAATGAAAGCGAGTATGTAATGTACACTGGACAGAAGAAATGAGAAACTGAATTTCTGAAAAAACATTTCTCAGATTGTCCAGTGCTAACAATGAATTCTGTCTCTCCTAATATACTAATTCAATCATCCTTTGCTTTACATACAAGTGTTAATTTGACTAATTAAAGTTTTGAATGCTACATAGAACCATCATCTGTAAAAAATGAACATACATGTATTTCTAATCATGGTATATAAAAGTCATTCTAAAAGACAGAATGTTAGCAACCTTTCTTCTTTTTGTCATGTAGCTCACAGGACTGTTGAAATGAAGTACTTAAAAGATTTAAAAAAAAAATTTCTGTATGTTTTGACTTCCTAAATATACACTTTTGCAAAAAAACCTGAAAAGACGCTAGAGACTACATTTATCTTATTCACTGTTTTCCAGCGTCTCTTAATTAAGATACTGAGGCAAGTTACAAAAGAGTCTTCTCCTCCCCCATCTTGACAGGGATTTGAGGGGCTTGAAGAACTGAATTCTCCCTTAAAAAAAATAGTATCTAAGCAGAGAATGGTTTCTTGGAGTGCCCAGTATTCTGTTGTCAGACAAAATGACTCAAGTGACCATATATTCAGTGGGATCTGAACACACTAAAGGTACACTTAAGGGTAGAATTTGAGATATTTGCTTTGGATAAAGAACCTCCTTTAGTTCAGGCACAGCTGGGACACCACCTCTGTCCTTGTGCCACATGGCCACCCAGGGAATTAGATGCGCTTGAGTGTGTTACTGGCAGGTGGGTGACGTGAGGAACTCTGGCCTTGGGACACTGACATGCCCACTTCACCTCTTCAGGGACTGGCTTGCCAAAGCAAAAGGCTTCTCCTTTCTATTCTGCTCCTGCAGACAGAATGTGAACCTTACACCTTACAGACATCTGTTTTTATCTTAAGATGAACTGAAGGTGCTTACTGTGCAAAATTTATGGTGCACAGAGTTTTAAGGACAACAGATAACCACAGAGGGTTTAGAAGCTTAATAAATATACACAGTTCCCTGGTAGGCAAGTCTCTGGACGGAACAAAAAATTAAGAGCAGTGGTTTCAGTTCTTTAACTTAAGCCTACCTGCCACACCTCTACTCGGCCCTGAAGAGTCCAGCCAGGGTGAAAACTAAAGCCTGGTATATTTTCTGATTCAGCTATGCACACCCACATCACCAAATACATTGATTCAGTGATGAAGCAACTACAGTGAGAAAAATGCATTCTGAGCTTAGGCTATCAAGGAAAGCACTCTAATAATTGCAATGAGACAGCAGGGTTCTGACAAATGACTTTTATGTCTGATGTAGTAAGTACGCATGTGGAGCTTCACAAAGACCTAGTCCAAATTTTTTTATCTCCATGGCACGTTCAGGACTATCTAAAGGGTATAAAAAAGGCAACTAAAGTTCTGAGCACTGGTGTGAATTTCATACCTCATCCTCTGCTAAAGGCTCAGTTGTTATCTTTTTCTTCTAATAATCAAAACTGCTTTACAAAATACCTTGTCTAAAAATTTTAAGTGTAGTGATCATATATTTAAAATGCTACAGTGAAGAGTAGCAACTCTTTGCTATATTGAAGAGTAGCTATCACATTAGCATTAGCTTATACAATATTTTTGCATGTTGCTGTTAGGTACTATTTGCTGCTCTCAAAGGCAATTCTTTCTCTCACAGCTCCACTTTCTATTCCAGTGTGCTGTTAAATTCCCAAGTTGAATGGCGGGCTACAAGTGCTTGCTACAGACTTCTGTTCCCCTGATACAAATATATGAAACACATACCGAGGCTGCTATGCTTATGTTATATTCACGACCACTTAGAATACTCTCTTGTGTGGTGGAGTTGAATTTGCGGGGTAAGTGATGCAGAGATGTAGTTGCTGCTTGCAGAAGAAATGCTCCAAAATAAAAGACAAAAGTAGCCCCATGGAAAATAAAATCCTAAAAAGCAAACAACAGGATCAGTCTGGGCTCCAATACGTATCTAATTCTTCTCATCTCAGTACAAATGAAATCCAACACTGAAACATGAAACAAGAGCTGATAACACTAACTTTAGATAAGCAGTGTTAAATCCATCTGAGAGCTTAACCTGGACATGTTTTCACAGCTTCTTGCAATTATAAGCAACTCACTAACATTATTAGTGATAAAGGGCAGCTCTCCCTCTCCCCAAACTTTATATTCTTTCAAATTAAGAGGCACATGCTCCTCTTTATGTACACATGCTGACATTTTAGACCACCTTTAAAGTTACTGGAGTTTACAGAAGTCTCCCTTCAGACAGATAAAAAAGAAGACATATACACGCCAACTTTATCACAGTTCAAGCAGTACAATACAATCTTGCAGTCCCGTAAGTCCCTTCTCAGCTGTAAACAAAGCTTCAAATATCTTCCCTCCATGCTTAAATTTTGCTTTTCTAAATGCCCAGAAATACCTCAGCTTTGACACAGCTGAAATGTCCAACTTCCCAATACAATGAGATCCAAGAATTGAGGTATATCCACAACTCTCTCTGACTTGGCTCTACCCAACAGTCAGTAACTTGACAGTTCTTCATGACACTGTGGAATAAAATGTCCAAGGCTTGAGAGGACAGGTTTTAGGATTTACTTCAAATATGCTTCTCTCCTGGCCCTCTCTAGGCAATGCCCTCCTCTATGATGAATGCTAACTGAACAAAAGGTTTAAATTCCTAACTCTCATTTCTGCGTTCCATTACTGACACACATAAAAAAGGTCTGGGGCCTTTGCAGGTCCTATTTCAGAGTCCAGTGTTCCAGCAGAAAGATCTAAGGCATGTTCCAGTACAGTTTTAAAATGTCTAAAGTATTCTCCCAACATCTCCTTCTGTTATTCAGTCTGAAAAGCTGATATTTGCACTGCACTCAATTCTTGATCCATACTTTGTGCCTATACCTGTGAAGGTCTGCAAAAGCCACAGACACAGTTTAAAAAATATATACACAAGTATATGTACGCTTTTTGATGATATCTATGATATGCAGGCTAACTCCAGTACTAATGAATCCTTTATGAACTTTAACTTCACTTGAGTGCAAAGGACTACCAGTATGCCTGGAGTGAGAACCCAGGATACTTTATGTGTGTTCAGCAGACAGCACTTGCCCGCACTAGAAACCACTGTGTGACATCCTTACATACTGCCTGCCTGAGAGCAAAGTGAGAGTGTGCTGCATTTCTCTGGACAGGGAAATGCAGTTTCTTCATAGATGTGAGATTTCCTTTTAATGGAAAGACCTTTCTTTTCAAACTTATTACTTGTTCCATATTTGGTCACAGCTGAAGCTACTTAAATCACACCTCCCTAGTCAGTTTTGGTAAGTTATGATATAAGCTGCTACTGCAGTTCCCCATTCCACTTAGATCAGGACCGACTGCATACAGGAGAGATATTTTTCGGGAAACACTTTTTCATTTCCTTCAGTCTACTGCCAAGCCCTCTAACTTCCTTCTCCTGGCAGTAATTATAGTGAAGCTCTGTAGCATCAGTAAGGTTTCACATTTACGTGGCTATGGTTTCTGTGACCAAAAACCCCAAGATCTTATGAGGGACTATTTTTGGGTTTTACTAATTGTTATCATAGTGCCTAACTCTCCCTTGCCTCCACACTTGTATAATCATTGAAACCTCAACAAAAGTGTATGCAAAACATTATCAGAGCAGCATGATAAGTTAGTTCACATCTAGTTTTGCAAATGAGTGTGTTGTGAGTCAGGCTGTAAAGGGCAGTACAGTCAACCATCAGGTTTAATACACTGATGTACTGAGTGATGGAGCTCCATAAGGTCCATCTTTTCCACTGTGTACCATATCATTTTTTAAATATCTCTATTAGTATTAGCAGATACACTTACAAGTATACTAAAGGTATTACTAAATGCAGGACTGCATTTATAGTAACAAAAATAGTTTTAGTGTTTCCAGTAATTAATTATTTATTTGCAAGAGAAGGTAAAAAAACCCCTACTTGTGAAGTCCTGCTAAAGACTTTACTGCCAACAAGTTACAAAACATTTGGGTACCTGAAAATAGTGGTAAAGTGTCTTCTCTTATTTTTGTTGACAGCTGGAAGGGGCTGGGTTTCAGCTACCAAGTTAGAAATAAAAGGATTCCTTCTGCATTTTTTTAAGATGTTGACTGAGTTATGACAGCTTTTTAGATGAAATTACAGATGCAGTTTTTATACAAGTCATGTACCCATTTCCTGACACAGAAAATTTTCCAGCAATTTATTATATACAAGGGGACAAAATTAACAGTACAACAAATCACTGACAGTATCAAGTAGCCAATGTGTAACACACACACAATTGCTATAAGATGAAATTTGTATAGCATTTTCAATCTATAAAAGGCTTTGTCCTTATCCAACAACTCTTAAATAGATGCATGATTGTAAACTGGCAAACAGTTTCAATGAAACCCAGGACACTATTAATTTACTTTACTTATGCACATGCTCAAGGGCTTTGTTGCATCATAATTTGTGAGGATGTTGCAGCATAAATCCCTGTAAAGGCCTCTGTGATTGTAACTGATTATTAGCTTAATTACTGCCTGTATTGTGCTGGAAAGCTGATGCTGCATGTATGTTTACTCACTATCAAAGTGATAAAGTTTGTTTTTAATAGAATCCAGTCTGTTAGCACTGATGGGCTTTGAAATTATCAGAGCTCCAAACTCATGAAGTTTTATGATTTGCTTTAAGGAACTTTTAAGGGCCTGTCCATGAATTACCTGAACAGATAAATCTCTACAGATGTTTATACTGAAGCATGCAATTCCAGCTATGATCAAGGAAAGTGCCAATAGGAAAACTAAGCTGCACAGGAAGAAGGTGAAGGTGATCAGCAGTTACAGACAGACAGACTTCAGTAGTTTAGAAGTTGCAGTCCTTTTGGAGGAATTTTTTTTTAAATTATGAATTCTGATCAAAGTTTTGCCACCTCTTATTATTCACTTCCAGTAATATAAGAGAGTGTGATATCATCTCATGCTCAACTACTTGAGTGCTAAAAACTCAAAGTAAAAAACAATTCATGACAACAAAGGAGCATGTAAATTACCAGTCAATAACCTGAGGAATCAATGTGGTTGGCAAAAAGTAATACAAACAACTTCCTTTTTTTAACAGGAAGCTACAGCCGTTGAGAACTACTGGCACAAGCAATAACAATCAATTACAGCAAGATTCAGGCTTTGTCTTCAAAATGAAATGCTCAGCAAAGAATAATTAGATCTGTAGTCTCACCAAGCTTCCTCTAAGAAAGATGAAGATGTTATGTCTCCTACTAAGACGTTAAGCTATATCATACTGCAGGTTATTCTGTCTTTCACCACCTAAGGTCTAACAGCCATTCACCATTGCTGCCCTAGCTTTGAGCAATCGACCCAAAAGTCACCAGTAGATTTCTTAGGAACTGGAGGGCTGCTGAAGTCCAGTCTGTGCTATCTCAGACAACCACATCACACAGTATGATCATAAATGCATCCTTTCCTTTACAATATTAGATGTATCTTTCTACATCCCATTATGCACAAGGTGTTACTACCACTTCTCTAATAGCCAGAAAGTATTTTCTGATTTCCAGTTCACAGTAATTTCTGGCCATTTAAACCAATTTGTTGTCACGCCTTGTTTAACTAGTTCTCTTCCTGCTGCTCACGCATTTTATGTGCTCAGGACAAGTGTACTCCTTCAAACAGCTTCAAAAGCTCCTTCAGCCTCCATCATAAAACAGGTCCTGGATTTCCTCTGTCACCTCTGTAACCCTATTCTTTCTTTTTCCAGTTTTGAATTCCTCTGTTTGAAAAGCTTTGTGCTAAAACAGAAGGCCAGGTGTTAAGACTTGGGATCAACACTTCTCATTAAATCATTTTCAGTTTATAAAACAAAGGCAATCCTTAAATAAAGAAAAAATCTTACCGCCTGGTTCCAGTTGACAGCAATTCTATTTGCATAACCAAAGAGGAACACAGAGAGGAACACAATGGAGAGGAACCATGCAGTCACCGCCACAAACATTACCCATCCCTGCAGCAGTGGCAGTGGAACTCGGGTAGAGGCAACCAAAATCCAGACTATTGTTCCGAACAGCTGCAAGGAAAGGAATACAGAGAATAAACTGAGAGATAACTTTTACTCAGTCCTTTCTGCCTAAGAACTGATATCACATGTTACACATAATCAAATGACTCTTAGGAACCAAAAGGAGACACTTCAAAAGTACTCAGAGAGCCCAAGTCCTTCTCTCAGAAATGATAAGCACTAAGTGGCGAAAAGACAAAGCCACTCTGAAATTCCTAAAAGCTCTTAAAATAGTCTTGAAATACAAACCCAGGTGACTTGTGTGCTGCTGCTGAAAATTTTAGCCTTACTCTAATTTTGAGCAAAATACAGGAAATGTGAAAATATGGTTCACACACACATAAATCTTTTTCTATACACACAAGTTAGCACAAAAAGGATGTACTTCAGATTTGGATTCAATCTCCTACTGTTTAGTTTTGTAGTCCTAATCAGATGAGATACAGAAAGGAGACAAAACGACACCCATTTTTCAATGTATTTGTAATACCAAGCTGAAAGAGGACACAAACCAATAAAGTGAGAGAGAAAACTAGAATACAGAATAAGGTGAGTTGTAGACTATGCTGTAAAAACTAGAAAAATGTACAGCTTTCCAGAATCATCATAACTTGGAGAAGAATTCAGCAGTGCCAATTTTCATTTCAGCAGACTGTTCACAGCAAATGAGTGGTAGGGACACTGTGCTAGGGATGGCCTGATGGAGAATTTATGTACTCTAAGACTTCCCTGGTTTAATCAACTCTTGGCCTCAGGAACAGTACTATTTCTTCCTGCAAATCTTGCCTCTTAATAAAAAAGGATAAATGGGGTGAATCACAATTGTCATCTACGTATGTTTGTTTATTACAGAATGATTTAACTTCATAATCCAAGCTGCTGAATAGCGACGACTAAAATCAATTTCCAAAAAAGTTAGTTCTTTCCTGTTTAAATTCTACACATTTACAACCAGGAAGTCAGAGGTTACATTTTCAGATTCAGAGAACTTTCTTTTGTATCAAGGTTGGAGAAGAGATACCTTTCAAAAGATGCCTGCTATAAAATTAGTTGGCTCCTCTCTGGCGTTACACTGTAGCAGCACATATGTAAAGATGCATTGCTAGTCTCAGTTCAAAGCTCCCATGGGTTTATGTATTAGTGTTCAAGTTGTTCTCTAGGGTTCCTTTTTTAGAACCTGTGAAGAACCAAACTTTCTCTAGTTTCACAAGCTGCAGGTGCAAGTCTGTCACTTGGTGACCAGAGAGTGATGGGCAGTGAGGAAGCAAAAGGGATAGCAGAAAGTGTCTGTTAAACAAAAAACAGGGACACATGAAATGTTTTCAGTATTCTGAATGTGCAAACTTGCAGGGTTCCTTAAAAATAAATTTAGAACTGTACTGTAGAGACTGCTAATCTTAGCACCCATTGTTGTGCTACTTCCTTCACATTACACCTGTCTACTTCAGCTTGGCTGTCAGATGTACAATTGGTTGGCCAACCAAATTAACCTTTTGTCCCTACTGACTCTGGGCCTGATTTAGTGCCCAGACTTGTGTTTCGAGTTTCTTTCTCAAGTACAGTTTTACAGCTTGTGGGGTGGGATCCAGCTCACAGGCTGGGACCCAAGCAGTATTCTGCTCTGACCACTAAAAAAAAAAAAAGCCACCAAAATCAGACTAGTTCTACCAAACCTTTTTTGTTGTTGTTTCTTATCTCCCACTAATCAGTGGCACTGCAGAGCTTCATACCCAACCTCAGCTCAAAGGTCCTCAGCCCTGTGTACACCAGTGAGGTCGAACACACATGACATTGAACATACTCGTAGGAGTTTATAGAGGACGCGTAACACGCGCACAGTCGAAACCTGGTGTAACTCTCCGTGGTGCCTTTTTGGGTCGGGGGCAGAGCGTGGCTCAAAGCCCTCGACAACTCAAACAGCCCCGGGAAACCCATCCGCGGTCCCGGCCCGAGGGGAGCGAACCGGGGCGGCCGGAGGGCCGGTCCCGCTGCCGCCCCCGCCGAG
>NW_008246058.1:5486763-5546879 GCF_000691975.1 Corvus brachyrhynchos
ATTCATGAGTCCTGAATCAGGCCAGCCAGACTCGGGGCGTGATTTCCTAATGCCGGTTTGCAAAAGCTTGTTATTTCTGGTTACAGATATTTGGGGCTTCGAAATTGCGTGGTTGCACTTTTTGTTTTTTTAAAGGAGTCGACGAGGTTGTCCATTCAAAATATTGAAAACATTTCATTTGTGTCTTCTTTTTGTTCAGTCTAGCTCAAGTTTCAACCGTGCACAACTGCTTAAGAGTAATAGAAAATGTTTGTAAAAGTTCAGTGTAGAAAAAGGTACATGTTCACCAGACCACTTATAATCAATTTTTTTTTCTTATGCTTCTTTGTATAAGCATCATCTCCAGATGAAGGATATTTCTTATTTCTCTCTTATTTCTCCCATTGTGACTTAGGACAGGATATCCTGTCTCTGGGAAGACCAAGACCGAGTTTCACTCAGTGTTATCCCATGCAGTGTTTCTGGGTGTTTGTCCTCCACACATACAGCTGCGACTTTAGAGATTACATTTTAAGAATGTTTCATGCAAGTGTGTGTAGCTGCTCTGGAAGTTGAAGTAGCTTGGGCATTAAGACTATATTCCTTTATTTTTAGATGCATGATGTTTCTCAGATATGCTTTCGTGATTACAAGAAATGCCACAGCCTGAGACGCCTGTCTTCCCCACCCCAATCCAAGCCCTAGGTGGAGAGCAGCTGGCTCCATAAAACAGGACTCATCTGTGTTTCTGCCGTACTATTCTGTACATAAATAGGTTTGTGATGCTTTAAAAATGCAGTAATAACTGCTTGGCTTTGAAATCATGTCTTCTAAAGGAGGAAGAAGCAAGAGTTTGCATTCTTTGTTGTGCTCTGTCTTCATCCCTATGCCTCTTGTATCTGGATGCTTCTTGTACTCTTAAGGAGGTGATGTGGAGGAGATGAATCTCCTCTTAAGGAGGAGATGAATCCCCATTAGGCTGAAGAAGGCATTAAGTCCAGCCTCTCCTCTTTTCTGAGTGCTTTACCCCATCGGTTATCCAATGAGATAATACTTTTTTCCTCTAGACCTATTTTAAAAGTAAACCTTGTGTCCCATTCTTTTATCGTCAGGCAAAGACTCCAGTCTTTGTAGGCAGAAGTGCATGTCTACAGGACCCAGTTTGGGTGTGTTTTAGAAATGAATGGGGTTCAGACTTACGCCTAAGTGATTAGGTGTAGGGGGTTTATTCTTGGGGTTGCATTTTGGAGACCATATGTCCAATTCATTTCAGTCTGACCCTAAATCTATTGAGACTGCCCTGCAGAGGGAGAAGTCTGAGTGGACTGGGTACAAAACAGGGTTGATTAGTTTATGATTCAGAACAAGAAATGTGATTGCCCTTATCTTACACGAAGTATAAATAATACTTGGTCATAAACATTTCCAGTGTTATTATCCAGCTGCACAGTTAATCTGTATGAACTCCAGCAGTACTGGATTTTACTAATGATTGCATACCATGTGCAGACACTTTTTCTTGCTTGTACATACCATTTCTTTTTACTTGCACATTCCTTTATAACACTTAATTTCTTGAATTTTAGTAGGTTTTCACAAAAAGTCTAAATTTCACTTTCACAAATAGGTATAGATATAGTGAGTAGATTTTGGCAGTGCTTTTTCCTAAATCCTAATCATGTGCATGGAAGTGGCTGTTTAAATTATTTTTGCTGTGTTCAGGCAAGATGCACTACAGTTCCATGTGGAATTGCTTTTATACTGGTTCATGTACTGTTTGAATCTTTAAAGAACTGGATTCTTTAAGAGATTAGTGTCAGGATTGCATTTTTATGTTTCCACGCAAAAGCACATGTTTGTCTTAGACTGCTTTTTAATAGCATTTTTATGTAACTAATTGCATCTTGGCATGTTACAAGGTAAACTAATGATGCAGCTCCAAGTCCACCAGAGTCAACAAGTAGACAGAGGTATATTGATTCACTGTGTGTAGGAAGGTCTGTCTATACAACCACAAGGACTGAAAACTGCTCTTAAATGGCTATAAAAAGCTCTTTCCCCTTTGTGTTCTAATGCTTATGGCAGCCTAATGTAAAGGTGGCATTGTCACAGAACTACTAAACCACTTGGTGTCAATTTTAGATTATGAAAAATAATTGATGATTTAATTCCATATATATAGAAATTAAAATATCTTTTTTGGAATGCTGTAATTCTTCTCCCCCAGGTGACCAACCATTAAAAAAATGCAGTAAGTTATAAAAATCTATAGTCAGCTATAATAAAAGATAAATTAGTATTTTGAAAAAACATAGACATACATCCTATGGGGTATGAAAATTACTTACACAGCAGTCCTATGCAGCAAGATTCAGACTACCTTTTGTGATGTATGGCATGATACTTCTGGAAGAGCTGAATATTAGTAAGGATACCAGAATAATAGGTGAAAGTAATGTCAATATAGGAATTCATGGTCCTTAACACCTTATCTGAGTATGTTATCAGGAGCACTTCAGGAAGATGATAATCTCATGATGATGATGTAATCTCATGTCCTGTGTTACAGTGTGCACAAGAGCAGTCTGCCAAAATGGCCAAAGAAGTGGAAAATACAAAACAAATAAATGACAGTAACCCTATTCTCCTGTGGCTCTGTTTACGCACAGATTTCCCCAAGCCAGAGTGGAGCTAAGCAAGGTTTTCCTGACAGTATTAGGACTGCTTCTTTCTTCCAGTTACCTTCTTGTTCTGGAGGAAGTTGCCCTCAAAAGTCATCTGTATTTCTTTTAGATTTGCAAAGCTGCTCTTTCTTAAGAAGGAACACAGAGTCTCCTAATCCTATAGTTCATTACATATCAAAAATGGAAAGCCCGGAGCTGATCATGTAAGACTGGCTTTTTGTTTATGGATGAATTAATTTAACATGCTCCTGGAAATTGCATACAGGATTCTGATCTCATACTGGTACAAACTCTGGAGTCGTTCCCCTTCAGCCAGTGAAATTAAATAGGCATAAAACTGGTTTGCATAAGAGGAGTGATAAGGAAAGCCTTTAGCGTCATTTGTGTAGTGTATTTACTCAGTGGTAACAGAACTTCAGGGTTGTGGTTGGACCTATGCATATTATGAATTAGTGTTCAAATACCACTACATTGTTGAGATTTCTTGGGAGGCAGTGCAACAGTTTTAATTTTAACAGGTGGGGCCAGGCTTGTGAATGCATGCTGCCCCTTTTTGCATCATTACACTAAGGGAAAAACAACTGTTGAAATCTCTCATTTCATCCAGTTAAACTGAGCTTGGGATGTGTGCTGAGGAGAGGAGGTGAAGATAAATGTGCCACCTGTTTGGTCCACCAGTCCCAGGGATGGCTGGTTACCAAACCAGTCCCTGGAGTAACCTAAAGCAGTCTCAGAGCTGCTCTCAGCAGTGATTTCTGGCTGGCTCATAAGGCTGTAGTGGTACTCTGGATATCGCTTCTTCCTGCAGAAGTGTCTTCTGTGCCCAGAGCTGTACTTTGGCTACTTTAGCTCTCAGGGAGCTTTACTTTAAAGCAGGGAATCCTTAGCTGACTGGTTAGGGGTGTTTGAGGGTCTCTTCACACAGGTACCACACAGCTGGGAGGCTGGCACGGAGCCAGGTACCCTCCTTGGTGGTAAGCTGTGTTCCCAAGGTCAGACTGAGGTTCCTGACCTGTTCTCCTAACATTGTTTCATGTTCCTACGGTTCCCAGCACTTCATTTGTTTGACTTGGTGGCACTGCTGTTCTCTAGCAGTATAGTGTAATGTGCCAAGGGCCAGTTTTCCTTTAATTTACTTTGAGAAATTTCTTTTACATCTGTGAGGGTGCAGCAAAGGTAAAAATGCAGAATCTCATCATAGTATAGAGGAGGATTCTGACCTGAGATGGTGCAGGAGGCAAGGTAGGTAGAGAGGGACATGGCAGAGCAGAGCAAAATTACCTAGAGGGAAAATGTCTCAAGAAGTCAATGTTCTGCTCTTGGCAGAGGTGAGCCAGCAGGAAAAATGGTTTGCATGGACTGTCCTCAGAATAGAATGTGAAAGTCTCAGAGGTACAAACTGGGAGAGTATCATTGCTGTAGCTGAGGGATGAGTAAATAGCACTGGTTGTTTATGACAGAATTGCCCAGGGAAACAAATAGACAGACTGCACAGCAGCAATACTTTTTTTTTCCCTGTCCCACTCCAGCTTCATGGTATAAAAGAGGACCAGTTCAGCCAGTTGCAGAGGAACTCAGGGAGGATGTGCTAAGTGCTGCCATTGCAGCACTGTGGCATTGATACTGCTGGTAGCATGGGCCTCTTCTCACTCTGTCATCACTCAAGACTTGAGGCAGTAATCTTTACTCATAACATGGTGGCCTCTGATCTTATCTCTCGTTGGGCAGCAGTAGGTACCTGTTATTTTCATGAACTGTCAATGTTTTCAGGAAGTCACCTTTTTCCTCAGTTGGAGTTTGTTTGCCTTTTGGAGACTGTTTTATTGAGCAAAATCCTGGCTAAAAATCCAGTAGAAAGCAAAGGATAATTAAGGAAAAGACAATGGTGTCTTTATTTTGTGATGAATGAATTCAGGAAGGAGAAGCATGGAGACATGAAAATATGATTGTATAAAAAAGCAGTGTAGTGGTTTGAAATAGCAGAAAAATGCTGCTGCAAAAGGAGTGAGTCTATAGATTTCAAAGCACTCTGAGTTTATTTGTTTGTAATAAAAAGGATTTATCAGTGTTACAATGCATACACATAATTAGGACTTATCTGATGACTGTTAGTAGGATGGTAAAGAGCTCTTTGTATGTAAGTATGGGCATCGTTAAGGGAATCATAAGTAACTTCTATATTTTTAGTTTCAGTTTGATTAAAACAGCAGGGTCTTATTCTACTGACATCTGTTGTTATTTACAGTAACTGCTGGAGTTATAAGGCTGAGAGGGAGCTCTTCAGCTACTGAATCACTGAATTTGGTAATCCTTTTACTGAATCCTTTTAATGCATCATTTCAAAACTGTGTCCAAGACTCCAGCCTCCAACCATCCAGTGCCTCTGGTGTTCACAAAATTAAGTAATTTCAGTACTACCAGAACAGTTTAAAAATAAACACAAAACTTATGAGTCAGATACACCGCCATGTTTTATCTTCTCTATGGACTGTACATTACATGGACATTTTTTCTCTTTTAAATGATAGATGGAAAGCCATTATTGGGATTTTTCTTTTAGATAAGAAATGTTGATGCAGCTTCTAGAAACCTTCAGGTGGTCTGAGCCATGCTTCTGCACCTTTAGACAATCTATTGCTGTTCCCATATTAATTAAAGGGAAAAATGAAATGATCACAGTTACTTGTTTGTACTAAAAGAATACGGCTTTCATTATAAAATTCAAATTGTTCATAAAGAGCTGTTTTAATGTTCTTATGTATAGGTGATTTTGGGGGTATTGGTACTTGGAGTGTAATTTTCTTGAATGAAGTTTACAGCATTTTACATCCTGGAGAACTCCAAGGGTCTCAACTGAGATGGATGATTCATGATATATCAGCATTTGTCTCTTTTTTTTTTTTTTTTTTTTTTTACTTAGAATAAGCACAAATACATGTTCTCTAACCTTGAACTTTAGATTATGAGTTTGCCTGTCCTCTGCAATGATAAACTCCCATAGGACAGTCAGGTATTTTCAGGAAGTGGATGCCCCTTACAGAACATGAACCTTCCTTCTAGTGCTTGATTTTCTCATGTCAAATATCAGATTGAGAAAGTCTGCCTGCTCAGATCCTCTGAAAACCAATGCTGATACTGATGGCAAGTTCCAAACAGTAACTCTCTGAGTCATCAAGTGCTGAAGCTACATCAGAAATTAACATAAGACATGAGAACAATATCTTTATTTCAGGAAATTACTGTAAATTTATTTCTGCAGGCTTATCCCAACTACTTAGTTCCTACTGAACCTTGCCTCAGATTCTTTCACAACGTTTTGGTAAGTTTAAGCATTTGATCAAGTACATTTTGATTCACAGGAAAACAAACAGGTTTGGGGTTTTTTTTTTCTTTTCTTTCTTTCATAAATCCTAAACCAGTTAAACTGCATTCCTGTTGGCCTGACGTCCTTCGTGAAGAAATAAGTGTTACACACAGTATGTATGCAATTTCTGGATAGAAAACAATCTGTGGTTCTGCTGGCAGGTTTAGCTTACGAATCACCAAGGAAGGTGAGGTGGTTTGTGCTATCCTCATGTTGAGACTAACTCTGCTAGGACATTGTTCTGACTATGAAAAATAAGTTAAAGACCAACTATCCCCCTTTCCCTCCATGATTTTTAATGTGGCAACCACAGAATTTACTCACACAGATAATGAATATTTTACTTCATTCACCGTTGCTGATGATTTCTTGTATTCATTAGTGTCTGGCTTTGCACTTTGTTCCCTGATGTCTTTCAGGATGCACGTTTGTGCACATGCTTCTCTTATGTAGGGAATGTTTTCATCCACTACAGTAAATAACTCCTGACAGTGGACTTGCACATTGTTCTCAAAAGTGCTGGATGAGGGAAGAGAAAGGGATGGTGAACTGGCTACCAGGAAAGTTTTGTAATTTATTTACAAGGCAGTAATTGAAAAAATAAAATCAAACAAACTTTAAACAGCAGACTACCTCCACCTTTAAACAAAATTATTTTTCTACCCTGGAATTTGATTTGGAATGGGACCTTATGTTCACGTATCCTTCAGAATGTTTACAGTCTGTAGCAGTGCATTTCAAATACTTGAATGGCCTTGCTTTTTTCTGCCTACCAGTAGTTTTGTGGAGCTATTTAAGTAGCTTAAATTTTAATCCACAGGTATTTGGAAGAAGGATGAATCAGTGGTCAAAAAACAGCTCATTAATTTTACATAATAGCAAAAGAATAAATAGGTCAGTATTCTGTGTATTACTTTACTAATAGGATAATATAATTGCTGTGTAGTTAATGTTTATGGGGTACTTTGAAGATGTAATTTGTTGTACGTAATTTGTTGTATAGGACTAATGTGTTCATGCATTTCTACATCTAGCTATACTCAAAAATAAATACTTAACCTCACATGAAGTCCTTTTGGGTTTCTGGTGCACAGTGAAAGAAACCAGGCTGGGATTCAGCTGATCAAGTGCCCGTGTGTATCTCCAGTTATCTGGCTAGACTGTTCACTACAAACAGCAAAGAGAAAGCCTCATTTGATGAACAATTTGTTTTGTACTAAAGTAGGTATCTGGATATAGATCATAGGAATCACTTGTGTCTGCTTTGTCCTTGGTTTTGCAGAAAATATATTTCTGCTTCTTTAGATCCTGAGAAAGTTCTCTCCTGCAAACACGGACTTGCAGAAAGCTCTGGTATTCCTGATCTATTGAATTGGAATTTCTTGTTGGACCTACTGATAACATTTTAGATTTTCTCTGACAAATTCAAAGGCTTTTCAAGACCTAGAATTTAGCTCGCAGTGGGAAATAAATTCATCACCTCACATGGTAAGCATCTGCCAACTCTGTATTCACATTTTTCTGCACTGTTTTACTTAATCTTCTACTGACTGACTGGTCATCATTGTTACTCCTTCCACCCTCCCTACTGTAGAGTGTTCCATGCACTCAGGGAATGTTGTGGGAAACTGACATAAAGACTTGTGTTGTATGAAGTTGGGAAAATTAGCATCTCTTGGTAGACAATTTACTGCTGAGAGGTTAACAAGATAGCAAAACTTGCGGAATCTAGTAAGAGAAAAAAAAAGAACAGGGGATTCATCACTGAAATCTGCTTTCAAAAATATATTACTTATACTTTTTAGGACTCTTTAGGATTGAACTATGTCCACATCAATAAAACCAAAGTAATGACTGACATCTGGCTACTTTTAAAAAGTTACATTTGTTTTGTAAAACACATAACTAAAGACAAATGGGACAAAAAAGAAGATATATAATGAAATTGCATCATTTGAAGTCGTGGCTCTGCAGATGCATCTATGATGTACTACCTCACACCAATGAGAAACTGCAGTTCCTTGACTCCCCCAGCATCTGCAGGTCTGCACTTGACCTCCATGGGGTTTAAGCACAGATACAGCACTGAGGATGCTGAGGTACAGCACTAAGGGCCTTGGGGATTCTGAACTCAAAATGCACATGTTCACACACACATCCCAGATATAGACAGCTCTGTGTGGTCAGCTTCTGTGCTTCAGTAGGCTGCTGCTGCTCTCTGCAAAACTGAGTGATATGAGTTCCTGGTCCCACCCACCTAAAAATCAATTGAAACTTTTCCCTATGTTGAAAGATCTGCATGGAGCAACCTTTCCAGGCCAGGAGTGGGTGTGGCCTGGAGCTTTAGTTGGGTGCACTGCACACAGCAGGTAGGCAGAAATTCTGTAACGATTTGCTGTTCTCCCTTGCCACACAAGCATAAAAGAAACGCAGATTAAGCTACTGCTTTGATCTTGCTCATTCTTTTTTCCCTGTGTTGAGTAGTTTACGTATGACTTTAACAAAAAAGAGGGAGGAAGAAAAGAAATAGCAAGTCATGGCTTCTGTACCATGCAAACCTATTAAATCAAGACAATCTAGAGCAATGCTTTCCAAATAACCATGTTAATCCCTCTCTCTGTGACACATTTACTATTTTTGTCATCACACATGGTGTCAAAGTGTATTTCAATAACCATTTCAGCCAGCTGAACTACAATTGCAATGTACTATTTAAGAGTGTATGTAAAGCTACATAGACATGCCTATATATTCTTGTGGCTGTGGTCAAGAATGCGGCAATTGCTCTAGGTGCTAAATTGTTTTTTTAAAAAGTTATTAAAATCAGTGATAGAAGTAGAAAGAAAAAAATGGATCAGATGAATGCCCATGTGAGATTGTTTGAAATGCTTGAGGAAAATATATTCCTAATGGCATATGTTGATTCTGTGATCATTTTTATTAGTTTCTAAAACATTATATTTACCATAGATATCTATGCCTTATATGTATTGTGAGCCTGGGGAATACAGGAGGATAATGCTTGATAATGTCACTGACTGACATTCTTCCGAATATAGAAGATCATAAATTCCTGGTTGTCCAAGAGCAGGAAGCATGCTGAAGTATTCTCGTTATCGTAGGCAGCATTCTTGTTTTCACTGTACATCTACAAGTAGATTTGTCAGGAGGTTGGTGTGGCTGGACAGGGAGCTTTGTGGAGCTCCAATTTGAAAAGGTAGTATAGAGGAGATGGAAGCAGGGACAGGCTAAAAAAGAATAATTTAGAAGCATTAACTTAATGCTTTGTAGGAGTAGCCTTGGGAGATCCAAAGCCTAAATGTACTTGAAACTTGCATGGGAAGCACAAGAAGAAGAGCTTCCAATGCTTTGTTAGTATAAAAAGGCTGAGCAAGGAATATATGAACTATTGCTGAATGGAGGAGGTGATGTAGTGACAGCAGACACTGATAAAATGGAAGCATTCTAAGGTTTATTTGCCATCTCTACCACCAAACTCTCCCATGCATCTGTGCTTAGGGAAAGGGTTCAAAGAGAACTACCAGCAGTAGATGTGTGTTTAGATGGGGATTACATGAGAAAGTTTCACCAGAAAACACCATGGGAGCAGGCAGATCACATCCAAGGTGCCAAAAAGAAAGATTAGATGTCTCTGCAGGGCCACTCCATCACATCAGAAGGGTTATGGAGACCATGTAACTAGACCATGTTCCTAGTAACTGGAAATAGGTAAATGTTGCACTGTTTCTTCAGAAAGCCCAAAGACAATCTGGGGAACTATAAACTGATCAGCATTGCTTTGCTCCCTGGGGAAAAAGGAGTGGGTCCTCTTGGAACGCATTTCTGGGCATATGAAGGAGAAGAAGGTGATCAGAAACAATCAGGATGGATCTACCAAATGTAAATCTTGTCTGACTGCCTGATTGTATTTATGATTCTATGACTGGATTTGTGGATGAGGGGAGGGAAGTGGGTATCATTTACCTCAAATTAGGCAAGGCTTTTGATACTGTCTCCAACAACATTCTTGTATCCCAGCTGGGATGGATATTATGGTCTGTATGGCTAAAAATTCATTGATTTGGCTCAGAGGAGAATGGTTAAATGAGTTGTTCTCTACCCAGACAACATTCTCCTGTTTACCTAGTAGAGTGCCACAGGGATTTGGAGACTGGAACAGTCCTGTTTAACATCTTTACCGGGTACTTCAAGAAGGTGATAAAATCCACTTTCCTCAGGTTTGCAGATGACACCAAATTGTAGGGAACAGTGAATATGCTGTGGGCAGTGCTACCATACAGAAGAACCTAGGCAGGCTGGGGGAATGGGCCAAGAGGAACCTTATGAAATTCAGCTAGGAAAAATGCAAAGCTCCTGTCACTTGGGAATGCTGAGCCCTTGCATCACTGGCTCTGCCGCAAGGTCTCTGGAGAGTCCTGGCAGACAGCACATGGCCTGTGCACCAGGAGTGTGCCCTGGCAGCAGAGAAGGTAATGGCATCCTGGCTGTGCTGGACAGAGCACAGCCAGGAGCTTGTGGGAAGAGATTATCCTCCTGCTCAGCACCTGTTAGACCACATCTAGGCACTGTGTCCTTTTGAGCCCCTCCAGGAAAGGCAATGAAAAATTGGAGCCAAGTTTAGCTGAGACCCCCTAGAATGGTTGGAGTCAGAGCCACGTGAGGAGGAGCTAAAGGAACTGGATTTATTCAGACTGGTGAAGAGGTGGCTTCAGGTGAACATGATAGCAGCTTGCCAGGACCTATGAGGGTGTCTTCAAGAAGACAAAGCCAGGCTCTTCACAGCGGTAGGTTAAGTGGTGGGAGGACAAGAAACAGCAGGCATAAATTGAAACAAGAAACATTCAGCCTGGGAATAATGGAAAGAAAAACGTGTAAAAGTTATGCTGGGATTGGGTAAAATGGTTTAGGTGTCACGCATTAACAGACCATAAATCGTGAATAGTCAGACACCATTTCCTGTGTTCCTGGCTCCATCCACTTAATGTATAAACCTAAGATACTTTACCCACCACAGTCAATTTCCATTGGCTAGCAGTGAAACCTTTGATGTAGCCCAAATTCTTAATTATAGCAAGCATATTTTTTCTGCAAAACATGGCTATAATATTTCAGTTAGTTAAGGCTCAAGCCTGTGTCCACAAGGCATGGGGCAGATACCTACCTGCCAGGTTTCCTCTGTGGTATAGGCTTTTTTATTTGGCCTGGCCTACGAGTTGAGCTTCTTGGCACAATTTATTAACTGGGACTAGTGCTGCAGGAATGAGCTGCACAAGCACCTGCTCACACTTACACCTGGTTGGCTTGAACATTGGACATCTGCTGTGCTCCTCTGCTGTCCCTCTTCTCTAGTTAGCAAAGGAACTGCCATCCCAAGTCTGCTTGTTTCAGCTGGCATAGCTCTGCCCAATGTTCCAATAGTGCGTAAAAGGGTTGGTTTTGTTTATTTTTTTCTATATAAGAAAGGATGAAGCTGGTGTGGTAGGAGAGGATGAAGATGGAAGAACTGGGCAGTCCCAGCCTTTCCATTGTAGAAATCCAGCACAAGTTCCTCACTCACTTCCTCACTCAGCCATACAGCGAGAAGCTGTGATAGTCATTCCTTCCTGTACACAGAGCATGGTCCAGTATTACTCATAACTCATAGTCACCAAAAAAAACCCTAAAGTTTCAATTTAGACATGTATTTCCTGATTTTGAATGTGTTGGAGAGCAGCTGGTCTAATCTAAGGCAGAGCTTTTTCCTGCAGCAAAGTATTGCTCCACTTTCACCTTCTCCCAGCTCTGAGTTTCCTCCTAAAGAACAGGAAAATGGCTTGTCCATGATGGTTGTAGCATTAAGGACACCTCTAAATTTTGTCAGCCAATGGTCTCAGTATGGCCAGAGGGTTTCAGAATATGGGCATTCAGTCCGGTAAGCATGTTTTGGTGGCTTTTTGGGTCAGAAGTAAAGATGAAGTGTGGAGAAGTGATTGTGCCTACCCACAGGGATATTACTATGCCACTTCTTCATGACTGGTAGGAGCTGACCTGCTGTGAATGAGGCCAGCAGCCTTGGGCTTGAACTTCTAAAAGGCATTATTTTTCCTCAATGTAGTAGGTTGAAGCTTATTTGATGGATGAGGCCGCACGTACGCTACACTGACTGGCTCAGCTTGTGCCTACCCTCCGCTCTTGCTAACTTATTTTTGAAACTTATTTTTTAATTTGTCATTAATTCTTTATCATTACCCATTAACGCTTCTAAAACAAAAGTGTTTAGCTTAATGAGTTTATTACAATAGATCCTAAAAAGTGTAATTCTGCCTAATTTTGAGGAATATCAGTTCCCAGAGAGGGAACAATTCAGGTTGAGTTATGTCATGCAAAGTGAACCTGTTTGCCCAAATATTCTCATAGCATAGAAGGGGAGCAGTGAAAAGAAATGTGGTCCCACCCCTTTATTCACAGGTCTGAATAGTTTCCTGGAGGGTGTGTAGCAACACAGTTTACTGCTGGTAGCAGCAGGAGGTTTTCTGGAGGAAAAAGTGTCAGAGAAACCAGATTACAAGAGTGGTTCTGAGTCACAGTCTCCTGGGATGCTCCTGTGTTGGTCAATGCTCAGAGGTGAACTTGGAGTCAAACTAACAACCAGGTAAACGGTTTGGAGAATTTTCCTGTTTAGGGTGAGGTTGAGGATGTGTCAGTGTTTGGTTGCCTTTGCAGTGCTGTACTCAGCAGTAGAAGGGAGACTTGGAGCTGACCCTCTGCATTGTGAGCTGATGACACGTCCAGCTATTTGTAAATCCAGAGGAAGACTTTGTGTACCTGGTGCTGAGGGAGTGTTGCTGTCTGGTGCCAGTGTCTAGCATTCTCCTTAGCTTCCAGATATCATTCCTTAATTTTTATTATCAAGTGGGAAAGAAAACCTACAGACTTACATTGCAATGGCCCTGGAGTTTCTCTTGACATCTCCTGCTGTGAGGAAACCATGACTAAGAACTTGCTGTGTCTGAAGAAAAAAGCTCTGTCAGTATTCTTAGAGATATGAAAATGTTATTCTTTGTGGGCATTTTGACATGGAGATCTGAGTAGCCAGGCAGTGACAGCAGAGCCTTCATATTAAATACTCATCATTTTTAGTGAGTCCCTCTGAACTGCATGACTAAGTTGTTCAACCACACCTGAATCTGGGTTCTTGGAGGATAAAACCTGTTCTGTAGCTTCTTCCTGTGTTACAAAGGCACAGGTGATTTTAGCATTAGACATTGAACATTACTGGCTTCTGAGTTAGGGAGTTAATATGTTCTTAGAATCACTTGTTAAACTAGCAATGCACATGGTATAGCTGATATTACACGTGCCTGTTTACAGGAATATAGGAATGGTGTTGCTTCCTTTACACTGTTCTCTTTGTGCTAGACTTCTGTATGTTTATCACAGATTTTGGGGACTTCAGACACTAGAACTGCTCCATCTGTTTGCAGGTTGCCTACAAGCTGTGCAGGCTTGCATGCCTCTGTACCATTAATTCCTCACACTTCAGACCACCCTGATGGATAATGGAGTTGAAAACAGAGATAAGCAACACCTCTTCTGCATAGAATCCTAAAATCATAGAATGTTTTGGGTTGGAAGAAACCTTAAAAATCATCTACTTCAAACCCCCATGCTGTGAGCTGGGCCTCTTCCCACTAGACCAGGTTGCTCAGCACTCCATCCAACCTGGCCTTGAACACTTCCAGGGATGGGGCATCCATAGCTTCTCGAGGTAACCTGTTCCAGTGCCTCACCACCCTCAAAATACAGAATTTCTTCCTGATATCTAACCTAGACCTATTCTCTTTCCATTTAAACTCATTCCCCCTTGTCCTGTCACTACATGTCTTTGCAAAAAGTCTCTCTCCATTCTCGTTGTAGACTCCTTTTAGGTGCCAGAAGGCCACAACTAGGTCACCCCAAAGTCTTTTTTTTCCAGGCTGAATAAAACCAAATCTCTCAGCCTTTCCTCACAGGAGAGGTATTCCATCCCTCTGATCATCTTGGTGGCCTCCTCTGAACTCACTCAAATAGGTCATGGCCTTTCTCTTCTGAGGACCCCAGAGCTGGATGCAGCACTGCAGGTGGGGTCTCACCAGAGCAGAGGGGCAGAATCACAGGGTTTTGGATGCAGCCTGGGACACATTTGGCTTTCTGGCCTGTGAGTGCACACTGCCAGCTCATGTCCAGCCTCCCATCCACCAGCACCCCCAAGTCCTTTGTGGAGATACTTACAGCTTTTTACCGGCTAGGCTCGTAGTTCAATGCCTTAGAAAGCCTCGGGCAGCCTAGAGAGGTAGCATGGGCAATCCAGCATTTCAGTAGCTCTAAAAGCAGCAAATAGTAGCTGCAAAGCTGATACCACCAGTGGAAGCAAAGAAGGAGAAATATAGCTCTCAGCTTGCCTGATTCCTGCAATTAGAAGCTTAGAAACAGAAACACACAGACACTCGCAGAAGGATTGCAAAGCCAAAGAGGGTGGGCCCCCTCTTGGGCCCTTCTTTGATTCGGAGGAGGTGAAAGGGGAGGACTGGGGGCGGACCCGGGGTGAGCGGCCAATCAGACACTGCTAAAGAGTCTGAGTTACATTTGGCTTTGCCCGTGCTTGGAACAAAGGAGTTCGGAACCCATGGCAGAGGCAAGTCCTGGCTTGTCTTGGGGAGGGGGAAGGGAAGCTCCGAACAGGCAGCAAGAGTCCTTCTCAACAGGGCTGCTCTTGATCTGTTCATCCCTCACCTGGACTGATACCGGGGGTTGCCCCAACTCTAGTGCAGCACCTTGCACTTGGTCTTGTTAAACCTCACGTGGTTCCCATGGGCCACTTCTTGAGCCTGGTCCCTCTGGATGGCATCCCGTCCCTCAGGTGTGTCAACTGTACCACCCAGTTTGGTGCCATCTGCAAATGTGCTGAGGGTGCACTTGATAGCTTTGTCTATGTCATTAATGAAGATATTAAATAGCTCTGGTCCCAATACAGATCCGTGAGGGATATTTCTGGTCACTGATGTCCATTGGGACTCTGAGCCATTGACCAACACCCTCTGGGTTTGAACATCTAACCAATTCCGTATCCGCCTAACAGTCCACCCATTGAATCCATCTCTCCAATTTAAAGAGAATGTTATTATAGGGGACCATGTCAAAGGCTTTACAGAAAACCAGATAAATGCCTATCAGGCAATATAATTGCACAGTCAAATTAAGGAGAATATAAAAACTTCTAAGTTTGAAGTTGGTCCTACTTTGCATGCAAGATTTAACAAAATGACCTCGAGATCCTTTCCACCTCAAATTATGATTCTAACAAAAGAAGGATTTTTTCAAGAGATCCTGAAAATCTTTTCTCACAGCTCTCAAGTCATTAGGGAAATTACTGGGACTCCCTGTGCAGGTATCAGAGATTAATGAAGGTCATGCTCTTTCCATCTGTGGACTGTGCAAGTCACATCAGTACTTCATATACCAATGATCTTACTATTTCTGGAACTGGTGAAATTATGTTCACCTCTGTGTGCTCTAAATTTACCCCTAAATTACACATAGAAATGCTCACCCTAAAATGCACGTAGAAATGAAATAAAAATTCACAGCTGGCTGGATGCCCCCTGTGGACCTGTGCTGACTTTGTGGTCACTGATGACTAAACAGTAGTTACTCTTGCTGAGCCCAGTGATGTGAGGGCTGGATTGAGCCCTATCTCTGGTTTCCTATCCCTGATTTGCTTTCCTACAGTAAATGAACGAGGATGGGTTATTGTATGTACAGCAGGTGCCAGGCACATTCTCTGGCACTTTTATTTCCTCTTCTTGAGGAATTCACAGACAAAGTAGATGGTGACTTGGCACTCGGAGTCGTTCCACTCTCCTGTGCTGAGCATTTCCACACAGTCCTCGTGACCAGCTGGGTCGTGAGGCTCCCCTTTCTTCCATTTACTGTAGTTCTGCAGTGGGCTGTTGTCTGCATACATGAACTGTCCTTCTCTTTCCATGTCATTCAGCCCAATGAAAGCTCGGAACAGGCCACTGCTGGAGATGTAGTCAGCAATCAAGGCATTGGTTGCCTCATCTTTAGGCATGGCCAGTGATCCTCCTCTGTCCCTGCAGTGGATCAAGGCTTCTCTGAAATTCTTCTCTTCTTTCACAATGTAATAGAATTTCTCATCTGTCTCCCTGATACCTGCTATAACTTTAAAGGAGAAGAAAAATTGCTTAATCGCATGTCAACAGATGCTAAAGGTTATTCTATTCCAACATGACAATGAGATGACTTTTACATTAGAATTAATAGAAGGGAAGGAGGAAAAGTATTCCCACCACTGTATTTATGATGAATGATGAGGACATGATCAGAGATTGATATGACTAGTGAGATTATCAAGTACTTTGCCCACATTAGGACAAGAACTGTTCAGTCCTGATTGGCACGTCTCCGGTGACACTTCAGTTTTATTTCCTGGATATCTAGTACTAATCAAATTCTAGTACTAAGGCATGCTAAATGGTCAAATGGCAATGTCTAACTCTGGATCACTCCCATGGCTTTGTATGTATTTGAATACAGATTGTGAAAGAGTGCCCAGGGATAGAAACACAGGGGTATAGATAGCTTTTCAGACCCTTTCCATGTAGGAGAAAATGAATGTGACTGCTAAGACAAGACCTTTGTAGGTTTTCAGAGTGCCTAAAACAGAGGACCCTCCCTCTAGGTCATCTGTGGACGCTGCCATAGAGCAACAATGGTAGAAGAATAGCAATGATATCTGTGATTGGAGTGAAATAAATCCCGTCAAATACACAGGGATCCTTACCATTCTTCACAAACTTGATGGATGTGTTAAGACGAGCAACATTGATGTTCAGTTGTCCAACAAATCTGCGGTATCTTCCACAGTCACAGACCGTGCCTGATGCAATACAAAGGACAGAGGATTTATCTGCTTAGAAGCATTTGTGTGTGTGTGCATAGAGAGTCACCTGTAGCTCACTTCCAAAGCTTCTGAAGACCTGGGCTCTGCTTATGAGCAGCCAGTCCTTACCCCAATGGCTATACTTCTGTTGAACAAAGTGTTTAATGTTTTGGTTCTGTACACTTTGTACCATCCCCTTGCTAACTGGCTTAAGCAAGTTAATACCAACCCAAATAATCAATAGCTTTTAAGCACTGAAACTCAGTTGGTTTGGTTGGGTTTGGTTTTTTTTTGGAAACTGGAATTTGGCTTGGTAGAGGTTTTGTTTCTTCTTCTGTTCCCAGAAAGAAAGTAAGTTGCTGATGATTTCCCATTAAGAACCAAATGGTCATCTTATATGAAATCTCTTAAAAATAAACACAAGTGTAAGTTCAATGTGGGTAACCATTCAGGGTTACTAGGACTGAGAATGACTTTCTAGTTCATCAGAGTCAAATTCTCCTCCTGTAAGCAAATGCACTGCATTAATTTGACAACAGATTAAGTTCTATTTTAAATCGCTTACTTTTTTCATTCCCATGCTCCAGGAAACTGTTAAAGGGCTTAATTCCTTTGACATTAAGAAACTTTCTTCTAGTATCCAGTATAAATGCATACTGCTGGCCTGTGTGTTAGTTTTTATGATATCAAACATTGCCCCTGAATTTGGGTGACTTCATATTTTGTGTCTGCTGGTGTATTCATAGAAATCAGTCATATCTCTACACTACCCTTCATTTTGTTCGACAGAACATTTTCAGTCTCTTCTTTGCATTTCATATATTCTTGAGTTTTTCCACGGGCCTCAAAATTTCGTGGAATTCAATACAGACCAATCCTGAAATCAAAGATCTAGCAGACTTGGCCATTCTGCACAGAAGGATCCATAGCATACCTGCTTTTCCTTTTTTTCCTGAAACTCCTGGTAAGCCTTTGGTTCCTTTGTCACCTGAATAAAGAAGAAAATAAATTCTCAGATCTCAGACAGTGCACCTGTCAGGGAAGCGTATTCAAAAACCTGTTTAATAATAGATTAACAGTGTGCTTTTGATAGGAAGCCCTGATAGATGTACTGGAAGATGTGCCAAGTTAAACAAACCACGATTAATTCTGGTGCATGGAAATGAGAACCCTTTAATAGCTAACTCACTGATAACACAGGCATCTTGTGTGCTGCTGGTTCCTGGTACCACTTACTTTAAATATAAACTGAAAAAATGATCCTGAGAGGCTGAAAGCACTCAAGAAATCTTGACAAGGTGAGATCTGGGTTCTCTCAGGAGCTGCAGGACAGAGCCCTTCCCCAGGTTCAGTAGCTCCATGGTGGGATGAGGCACCAGATGTGCCGCTGAATTCCTGTGTGCAAGAGATTGTGTGTGGCACCTGCATGGAGGGAGGTCATTAAGGAGCAGCATTTCATTTCAGTTTATGGAAATGAGATTTATTTTCATCCAGCTGCTCTCCCCTTCTTTTGTAAATTATAAAAGTGATAGAAATACTTTTCCAAGTGCTCTGCTACTGTATAACTGGAGGTGACTAGCTCTTTAAAAAATCTCAGCAGTAATTTGGGTCAGGAACAGATGGACTTTATCTGAAATTCATGTCTGTTCTTCTTTTATGAACTGAACCTTCAGAAGCCAAAAATGCTAATACTTGGTCTTCCTTATTGATGGTCATGTT
Source organism: Corvus brachyrhynchos (assembly GCF_000691975.1). Taxonomy (NCBI): domain Eukaryota; kingdom Metazoa; phylum Chordata; class Aves; order Passeriformes; family Corvidae; genus Corvus; species Corvus brachyrhynchos. Next base: position 5,505,452 of record NW_008246058.1, read on the forward strand.
TTGATACACTTTTTACTTTACATGGTTGTGGTTTTTTAAAGAATTTAGATGTTGGCTGTCATTTTAATTGGCAGTGCTTGACACTGCACACTTGCAAGCTGGAATTTCAGGGTTGTTTCATTAAGAACTCGAATGTTTAATCATAGATTTAAACAGTGACTTAGTGACCTTTGCTCCAGCAAATAAAGAAAATGAGAAAAAACTGTAAGGGAACAATAAATTGTGCATTCGGACTAAAAAAGAGCTTGATTTAAAGGTTCAGAACATTGGTTTCCTTTCAGATAAAGAAAAGCAACTTGTGAGATTCTCAAATTTTGTCTCCTTTGGGGATTGAAGACATCTTAGGAAATAACTGAGTTTTCAGTTGTCTAGGTACTTGTGAAAATTAATCCATCAGGTCAAAATCTTTTCTTCTTGTCTGATACTGAGGCCGGCTAGAGGCCATGAAAAGGTTTATTAAGAACATTGGTTTGAGAAGCTCCCCAGAGAGACTGTTCCACCCACTCCCCAGCATACCCAGGCTGCTGTGCTGGTTAGGGACCACAGAGCTCCCCTGGGAATGGTGGTGTCCCTTATCAGCTTTCAAGGCAGGTCTCCTTGTGGCAGAAGTAATATTCCTTCTTAAGTAGCTCTTTAGGAACATCAGAAAAGAATGCCTGAGCTTCTTCTCAAGATCAGTAGAGCACAATTTGATAAATTATTGTCCAGGCAGATTTGGAGTGTACCTTGATTTGCAGGTAGTTGCCATCCCTGCTCATGTGAGTGCCTTCTTAAAACTGAATTCCTTCCTTACCAGGATGGCCTGTGTATTGCTTGTTCACGTGACCCACAGTAGTGCAGGTAACAAGGTGTGACATCCTCAGCAGCAGCAGCAGGACTTTGACTTAGGCCTTCAGTGTCCAAATCAGAGGCACAAATTTGTCTCTTAGAGTGTTCAGAGGATTTGCTTCACAGGAACTGGCTTTCTCCCTTCCTCTTTTACCACAGAATCATAGAATAGTTTGGGGTGGAAGGGACCTTTGAAGGTCATCTAGTCCAACCCCCCTGCAATGAGCAGAAACATCTTCAACTAGGTCCATCAAAGAGGACTGATGTCTTAACTCATAAAACAAATTATTTTAGCCAAATAAGTTGGATATATTGCATGTAGAAAACCAGGATACTTCAGTTAGCTCTCATCACCAATCTTTATGCATAACTTCATTTGGAGAGCATTGGTCATACCATTATCTAATATTACTCCATATCTGGAACTCTCACAAAGCACATATTTACCTTGAGGGAAAAAAACCCAAGAAAATTCCCAGACCAGAGCTTACCCTTTCCACCAATTGGACCAATTTTACCAAGCATTCCCTGGTCACCAACATCACCCACTGGTCCTTTGTTTCCTAAGAGAAGAAAGGAAGAGGAAATGAGTAGGGATGGTTGCTGTAATTTCTTTTCTGAGGCATGGTTTAGGTCTCTACTGCTGCTGTTTTTCCTGAGTGGGGCCAGTCTGCTTGTGTGGCAAAGTCAAGTGAGCACAGCCCTGAGGATATTTGGAGGAGTACAGCACAGATCTCTGCTGCTGTAGGGTACGACTGTAGGACATTGCAAGGAACCTTAATAGAACTGCCTGTTCAAATGCCCAGAAACATCATATTGTCTCACAGAAAATAGAAACTAAAACTGCTAGTGATTTACTTCACAGTCATACCAGGCTGACAGTTTTTATTTTTCTCTGCCCCAGGCAAAATGCTTTCCTTCTTCCTTGAGGTAAAGTCCTTGCAGCTTTGCTGGGAGTCCTTCTGCTAGCAGGACTGTAAGTAGGGAGCTACTAATTTTGCTGTATGTGTTTTCCCAGTCTTCAGAGCACCAAAATAACAGATGTCCTTTTTAACTGATTAATAAATAGTTTAAGTTCTAAAATAGCTGTCTAATGATGACAGGCCAATCTAGGGAATCTCAGTTTGCAAAATGAATTTAACATCAATAACATGCTTTGTAAATGGTTGATTCCCTGAATTCCTTGTATCTTACCTGATGATCATTTTAAGGTAAGAAGCAAAATCGTAAGAATGCATTTAAAAATTGAAAAAGTTTTTTTATTATGACAATAATAACAGAGTGATTTTAAAGTTTCTATGAAAGTAAAAACTTTCCTGATTAGTCTTAAACCACAGTCAAGGAAGAAAGATCTTGGATAAGCATTATCATTAAACTCTTAAGATAAATGAAGCTTTTGAATTAGAGTATGCAAACGAGGCTGACACCGTCACATCTGGTGCCTCCAAATGATCTGCCCAGGTCACACTGTGGATATGGGATATGTTTAACTGAGCCAAGTCCTGAAATATCTGCCACTCCTTGTTCTCATCTTGGATGCTGTTTGATCAGAGGAACTTTTTTTTTCTGTGTATGGCTTTGTTTGCTTTTCTGCAGAATACAGACAGCTGAAACCAAATTTTATTGAGCATCCTGATGTATTGCTAGGCAATAATGCTCAAAATTCAGTTTCAACTAAAGGCTAATTTCAGTAAGAGTAATCTTTCTGATTATATATATGATATGGGTTTTCTGAATCACACGCATGACAGCCATATATATTTGTCTTAAGTATCAGTAGGAATTGAACTGAGCTCTCTAAGTATTGTTGTGTTCACCAATTAATGTTTGACAGGATTGTGAAATCCACTGGTGCAACAGGAATGAAAAGCATTAAACATATGAATCAGTACAGTTGTGTATAATGATATTCATATACCAGTAATAGTCAACAAACTATCATAAAACCATCATAAATACCTTTAGGTCCTTTTGGTCCAACCTTTCCTTGTTTGCCTACTTCTCCTCTGTCTCCCTTTTCACCTTCATCCCCTTCCAAAAAACAGAAAGAAAACATCATGGTACATTTCTCTCAGTGCAGTAAGTACAACCATACACACTCAGAAAGTAAATTTCACAGGGGTTTTTTTTCCTACATTTTTCTTTTTATTTCACATTGAAGGCACAGTAGCCATGGGATAAATTTCCTGAGAAGAGATGAGGAATCTGACCATCATTAGGAAAAGCTAAAAACTTTCCCTTTCAGAGAGGCTGTTACAACATGAGAATTATACAACACCAATTTCTACTACTACACTTTAAGTGTTATTAGCTATAAAGCAGATAAATAAGCCCATCTTTTGGTATTGGGAAACTTGTGCACATGGGCAAACTGCCAAGGGAGGAAACAGGTTCCTAGTTAATTGTTCCCAGTGATTCCATTCCTAGTGACTCTGTGTTCAGGGTATGCAGATGCATTCGGAATGAGAGGAATGTAAATATGTTGAAATAGATCTTGACATAGACCTTGGCACTTGATATGACACAATTCTTGCCTTCATTTTTGACAGATGGCATTTGTGTGTTGATACAAGAAACTTGTTTTGCAATTACTCCAATGTTTTATTTTGAAAAGGTCATACCCAGAGCATCTATAAGAGGCAAAATCATTGCATTTATTGTAGCAGTGCAGAGATTTCTCTAAATGAGATCAAGACCCTATTACACGGGTTTCTGTATAGTTCTGTATAAGCACTTTTACTCTCTCCCTGGGCAGCTTACAGTCTAAAGGTGCAAGGCAGCAATTATTCAGAAAGAAATGTTACTTCCTGCCATAAATAGCATACAATGTGTCTTTGCATTATGCAGGAAATTGGAGGCACAACTAAAGTTGATTTTTCTCATCTTCTTAGTTTGGAGTCAAATCCCAAGAATAATTTTTTTTCCCCTGGCAGAGGTGGGTGGAGGTGGGGAGGAGACAACTTTCCTGCACCAAATGACCATCATTGAACACAGGCAGCCTTCCAGAGCCTCTCTCTCTCGTTGCTCCCTTCCCATGTCGGCAGTGAGCCTTGCCGTGCAGTGGGAAGCAGTGCCACAGTCTCTTGGCTCAGCCAGGATCTCACCTGGTAGTGGCAGCCAGTTGTGTCTGTGCCTGCTGCCCAGAAGGGGAGAAGAGGCTGTGGTTCAGTATATGGACAGCCAAGGGAGGGAAGTCTGTCTGGATGTCAGCCAGAGAGTTGAGGACAGAACAGCAGTATGTGACAAGACCAAGAACCTGTCTCACCAAGGATGGTGCCTCCAGCCCTGGCAGAAGGCGTTCAGGGAACTGGCTGTACTGAGGGTGACTATGACCCAGGCTGTCACTTCCAACCTCTCACAGGAATGGTTAAAGGGCTTATCTGAGCCAAGCACTGCATCCCCTCCCCTCATGAACAGCTGCTAGTGATTCTTCCCTCCACTAATTAGCCTTGTGCTTTTTAAACCTATTTATATTTTTGGCCCTTATAATAAATATCAAGTGGCAAAGAGCTCAATGATTTTTTTAATGTACTTGGGAGCAAGTACCTTCCTTCCCATGGTTGCTTTAAGACTGATCATTACATTGGTCTCAGAGACCCATGAATTATGGTGGCTTCAGTGAGGAATCAGACTGCCATTGGTAAGAAATACAGACCCACTATCTTTTGAATTTATGTCTTTAAGTCCCCACATACATGCTTTGTTGCTCAGGCTGATAAGCTCCAGAAACTTACTGTGTGCTAAAATGAGGAATTCTAAAAGCCATGATAAGTAGAATTATGTGTTGAAATTAAAAGACTCTTCAGATGAAACAAGAGGGAAGTTTAGTTATAGATTTGAACATCTATAGGAAGTGGTAAGGCATTTTGTTTTTTGGAAGGCAATGTGGATAGCAGCGTATCTGGTTTCTGAGAGATCTCTGAGATCATGTCAGAACGGCAGGGCAACAGGCTGGGAAAATCAAATCAGGAGCCTGTCACACTCTTGTCTAAATTTTCATATCCAGGAAAATGGGAAGAACAGTAATTTGTCTATCTGTAAGACAGGGTTATCCTGCTTTTCTCCCCATGTGTCATCTGAGAATAAGTAGGCCATTACAAAACAAGGGTAGAAACAAACAGTATTAGTTAGTGATACAATTTTATTGTTAATTTAAGACTAGGTTAAGCCCAGTGCCTGCTGATATGGTACATCCTGTGTCCTCCTTTAGCTGCTGTGTGCTGTGATCTCAAATTTTGGCATGAAATGTGAACTCTTGGGTTGTGCTCCCCTCTTGTGGTCTCGCTATGATTTGCAACCAGGTAGGAGAGCCTGTGAGAGGTTGGCTGACTGTTTCGGGCAGGGGTTGAGTTAGCTTTATTTTTAGTTTACAATAAATATCCCTCCGTTTCCTCTGGGGCTTCATGTGGACAAGCCATCCACTGCATTAGCCACCTTTTTTTCAATCTTCCAGAAAAAAAATCTGTCCTGCTAGTACTCTGGGCTATAGTTTTGTAGTACTGTGCTTTGTGCTAAATGAATTTTCTGATCCCTGACCTCGTATGTACCTAGGGGTTAACCTCTCCTTTGTGCTGCTTTGCACTTGGGGCAGCCTGAGGTTAAATTTTAACCTAATTAGCAGATTGTCACCTTAAAACTGCAGTTTCGAGGGTGTCACTGGCATTTGAAGCATGGGTGAAGAAGCAGTCGGAGTCATTAACTGAAGTAAGACCATTTCTCAGCCTCATTAGTATTTCGTCAGGTTGATTTGTTTGTTCTGTGTCACAGATATAAAACACCAGATTGCTAAAAGGGACACCTGAAGCAGTAAATTACTAGACTCTTCCAGCTTGGGACTGTGAGGCAGAAGAGCAGAAGCCATAACAAGCAAGTGAATTTTGCAGCCATTAGAAAATTTTAATTGTAATTAAGAGGGAACCACAGACCTTCTATAAACAAGCTCAGGAAAATGCTGAAGGTCTAACCACCAGCAGGATTTTTAGGCAGTTGAAAGGGGCTCTGTCTTTTTTGGAGTTTGACTACATAACACAATGTTGAGAGGTTACCTTTGGTAAGAATTTAATTTGTAAGAATTTACTGACTTTCAAGTGACTTAGATTTCCCTGCTGAATCTTTTGTGGGCAATTTATCTGGTTTGTATTCATGAACTCAGGATGTTTTCAGGTTCATTGATATTGCTCACATATGTTTAGTGGCTCTCCATGTCTTGTAATCAAGGGCTGAGCATGGTTCTTGGAGAACCAGGGTGTAATTCCTGGAAGTTATGGAGCCCACATTTATCTACAGAGACAGCCCTGCATCAGGCTGAGAGCATGCCTGCAGGCTGCCTAAAGGCTAAAACTGGGAGAAGACTCCGAGCTGGGCTTATGCATGAGTACCTCTCAGCACACTTGGAGCTATGCTAAGAGACTCCTGGGAACCACTTTGTCAGGTGTGCTGGCAAGCCATGGCCTCAGGTCAGCTCCAGTTCCTGTCTCCTGAGCAAAAATACTGCAGAAATGTTAATGCTTTCTCATCCTCTCTTTTGCAGGTATATCTACCTCCAGAATCCAGGGCCTGCCCACCCTTTCAAATGATAGAAGCATCACTTACGCTGGGCTACGGCACAGTTGTTCTCCTACATCAGGTACTCTAAATTGAAAAAATCCCACTACCAGCTCAAAAGTCCTTGAAAAGCCCTTAGCCTAATGTCTGATTTTCTGTGAGGGGGGAAGGATGTTTAATCTTGGTGAGAATACCACATGGGTGGTATTGTCAAGCAAGGCAAGCAGCTTTGCACTGCTTGCCTTGGATGCATTTATCATTCCTAGGCATAGCCAATGTCCTACCACAAAGGCTTCGTATGGAATTTGTTACATGTGTGACACAGTTCTGCTGAGCTCCATGTTTCATGTTCTTAGAGCAACCCTCTCCACCTCCAGAAGCTGAGTTTGAAGAGCACAGGTGATTTCTGCCTGTCTGGGGAATTAAACTAAGAGGATAAGGAGATGAGCATAATTCTGAAGCCTTGAGATCCCTCCAGGAGCAACTGAATCCTGCCCTCCTGGAAGAACCTTACAGATAGCCACAGGATTGGCTCTGCAGCCTGGGAGACAGAGTGACTCTGAGCATGGAGAAACTTTGCAGCACTTGTGCATGCACAGTATCTACAGAGAGGGCTTGTCACCAGAGGGAGTTGCAGACTTTAAGAAATAAGCAAACACAGCCCAGTTTGTATTTCCAATGTACGAGCGCGTCACAGTTACGTCAATGGAAAGACTCAAAAATTCCTCTAATTTCACTTTCAGTGTCTTTTAGATCCTTTGCAAATTTCCCATAACAGAGTGCATTCTTGCTTTCATGCTGTATTTGGCTAGTGAGGATGGGATTTCTTGACGTCAGCTGCCTGTCTGACATGATGCTTCCTTCCCTGTCCTTCCTCCTCCCTTCAGTTCCCAGCATTGCCCTGCATGCCTCCCTCCCCTCTGCCTGATGCTGAGCACTCTTTTGACCCTGTTTTGAAGAAATTCAGCTCCATAAACAGAGGAATATCAATAAGGTAGATACACATTTTTAGCAAGTGAGCTGAAGCAGCTCAGTGAAGAGCCCAGGGTCAGAGCATGGTGCTGACCACGCTGAGCTTGTGGGTTCCAGCCCCAGATGGGCCATTCACCTAAGAGTTGGATTCAGTGATCTTTGTGGGTCCCTTCCAACTCAGAATATTCTGTGATTCTGTGAAATAGGTGAGCCAGCTCAAGGTGAGGGTGGGACCACATGGTCAGAGTGGAAGAAAAAGATGTCTGGCCTCCCTTTTTGTCAGAAAACCTGTGAGTTGAGTAGTATGTTCAGCTGTAGAGTGAAACTGCACCCACACTCTCCCAGGTGTCCTGCAGGAATGTGCAGGGCTCCTACATATGCACCAATCTTACACAGGTTATCGTTCTTCACCCAGGTTCAAATTAGACAGTAAAAGCCCTTCCCTTGTGAAATAGAAAGAATCGTCAAGAAAAAAAAAAGAATTCTATGATTGCTTTTCTACTTATAAATATCTACTGACTTCATTAGAAATATCCTCCTCTCCTACTGCACTGCATGAGGCATACCCAAGCCTTCAGTAGGTTCAGTGAACCTCTGCTGACTTGTATTATTTGAAACCCTGAGCCTTTGTGCATGAATGGAATATGCATTATTTCTTTAATAACACAGAAGTAATTTCAATCATTCTTGATTCTCCTTTTACTTGGTCTGCCTGATTTGATTTTCCCAGCCTGTTGCCTGCCATTCTGACATGATCTCAGAGACCCATGAATTATGGTGACTTCAGTGAGGAATCAGACTGCCATTGGTAAGAAATACAGACCCACTATCTTTTGAATTTATGTCTTTAAGTCCCCACATACATGCTTTGTTGCTCAGGCTGATAAGCTCCAGAAACTTACTGTGTGCTAAAATGAGGAATTCTAAAAGCCATGATAAATAGAATTATGTGTTGAAATTAAAAGACTCTTCAGATGAAACAAGAGGGAAGTTTAGTTACATATTTGAACAGCTATAGGAGTGGTAAGGCATTTTCTTTTTTTGGAAGGCAATGTGGATAGCAGCGTATCTGATTTCTGAGAGAGTTTGAGATTTTCCAGGAGTGGAACTGCGTAAGTGCAATTAAAGTTGAGAGATGGACAGCTATACTGGTGACCACAGTAAATGCTATTTTGAGGTACCAGCCAATGTCACAGAGTTTATAAGCATTGTTTGTCAGAAATAATGATAAGGAAACACTTTACATCTAAATTGCTATGGGAAACTCCCGGTGCTCTTCAGATTTCATCTCATTCCAGTTTCTCAATCTGGATCTGATTCAAGACCTTCTAAGTTCTTGTGTCTGGATTTCAGAGGAAATGAATCAGGGACCAGGGACAGATAGCAAGATCTAGAGCCAGTCTTCTGAAGTGCTGAGCTCCCATGAATCCATGTGAAATCAGCTTCTGCATTGCCAGTCCCTGCTCTAGTCTTCTCCTCCCCCTGCTCACATATTTAATGGGAGTTCAGGAGTCAGAGTTTTGGGTCCTCCTCTGCTTATTTCAGTCCTCATGTTGTTGCTTATTGATTTACTCAGAGCAGGTCAACTCCTGTCTCATCTATGTTAGCAGCCCACTTAAAATTTCCTTTGCAGATCAGACAAAACTGAGCTTGCAGTCTATGGGAGAGCAGGCTGGAAGAAAGAACAGAGCTGGGACACCCCTCAAAGGCGGAGCCCAGGGGAGCAGAACCTGATCCTCCTGATGCTGCCAGGACAACAACCAACAGCTGGTGCCTTTGCTCTCACTGTGTTACCTGCTGCCTGCCCACAGTCCCACATCCTTTCCCAGCAGCAGCAACAGCCAGCCTGCTTTGCTTCCAGGCTTGGAAAGGTAAAAAGTAAGCAATAGGGCCATGACTACTTTTGCTAGGCCAAGCACCTGGCTGCCCTGGAAAATTCATTGTTTTGTTTATGCTTGATCTCTTGATTCTCTTTGGACCCAAGAATTCAATGAAGTACAGAACATGGTCTTTATTGCCCCAGTTACTCAGCCGTGGATCAGCGTTACCTAACGTAAGATGTAAGTTTTCAGAGTTCCTGTGCCACAACAGCCCAGCTAGGACCAAGTTGCTCCTAACATCTTGGGTCAAACATCAAAAATCGCTAGTTATGAACACTGAAAAGCTGTACCTTTTTTTTTTTTTTTTTTTTTTGGTGGGGGGGTGGGGACGTGGGGGCATGTTCCTAGGGTATTTCGATAAAAATCCTAGAAAATGCCTCACACCTTTCTGTTTTTAACTGCCATATAAGCCAAATGGCTGTGTACCTCAAATCATTTTTCAGGAAGGCAATACAAGACAGCCATTGCAGTGGGCTATTTTCATTGAAAATAATCCCCTCTTTTTGAGAAGAGACCTGAGTGTTCCCTAGAAAAGGAAATGGAGAAGGGTGCCAGAATTTGCCTTTCTCTTTTTAAAATTTTTTTTTTAATTTTCTGTTTTTCTGGAGTGCCTGTTTGGCAAATTTTTTTGCATAATTCTTTGCAAACAAGCTTCAGGTTTCATTTGCTCACCCCAGTGAGGGGAACCAGCAGCTGTGGGGGGATGGCAGCACCTGCCAAGCACTGCGTGAGCCACGAGAGGTGGGGCTGGAACCCGCCAGGTTCGTCACACTGAGCACTGGAGCTCATACCCGCTGCTGTCCTTGCGGCACAACCTGCAAAGGCTGACAGGATGTTCACTGCATTCCTCCTCTTCCTGGGACACTGCAGTCTTCCAGAGTATTTTCTAGCTCTTATTGTTAAGCATGATGGCCTCTGGTTTTGCCTCATGCTTTCTGGGATCTGGTGGGACTGTCACAGGCGGTTTGAAGACTTCTGATAATCAGCCTGGAATTACCCTTTTTTTTTCATCTCACTGCTCATGTCATACTTCTCTTGTGACATCTCAGGTATAAGCATAACAAAGAGATGTTTCTGAAGGGGAAGAATATGGCTTGGCCAAAGTAACTTGGACAACTTACATGTGGCTTGTATAAGTGGCCTATGTTCAAAACCCTTTAACAGGTGATTTTCAGGGTGAGAATGTGAAGAGGTTGGGCGCTTGCTCCTTGTAGCAACTGTGAATGTCCAGGGGATTGAGTCATGCAGCCTCCAATAGTGCAGGCAATAAAGGGTTAAAAATTCTGAACTCTCCAAACACCCCCACTTCTCCCTCTGTGCTCTCCTGTCTGCTGTTCTGTGTGATGGAAACAGCAGTGTCTCTGCTGCACAGGACCGGGGTCCATCTGTGTAGCACACAGATTGAATCTAGCCTATAGGACAATTTATGCCTTGCACTGGGATAGGTGAAGTGGGACAGTCTAGGCAGTCTTACAGCTGTTGAATACCTTTTAATTCCTTGCACTTGTGGTTGCTTTGGCCCATTAGACACTTCCATGTTCTCATGGAAGGAGGAAGTTGCCACAACAGGAATCTAGCCTGTGGTGGTAGAAAAAGCTGGTCAACATAATGTGTGAGACCAGCACCTCTGTCTTGTGGGAGCACCACCATATTTTACCACAGCTGAGATGCTGAGCAGATGGAGGTGAGGGGGTGAAACTTGTTCAGGGTGAGTCAAACCCCATTTTTATGAGAACAGTGAACAAAGGGACACAACAGATGTAGCACAGGGAATAAAAACTACAGCAGCAAAAGTCAGAGGCTTGTCCATTGTTAAGGTAAGAGTTTAAGCAGCAAAGTGCTGCCTGTGGATGTGGTTATAAGCTTGGGATCATGTGTTCTGAGTCCATAGACATAAGATGGATAAGGGAAAAATGACAGCAGGACAGACTTTCTTCTGGCATACTAGGGAAGCATGTTTCATGCTGCCTAAAAAGTAACAGGGTAGTTCATACATGCAGCCTGCTCAGTCTTTAATTGCCCAGATGACTAGCAGTTAAAACAACCAGTGCCATTAAGGGCTAGTCATAGCTGTCCTGGATGAGCTCAGCTCTGGTAGGAACTGAAATTAATCTACAGGATCATGTCACAGAGTCTCCAAAATATATTTGATGACCTGCAGTGGATGTGAGCCAGTAATTTGGAGGTGATTTACTCAATACCCCTTCTACCAATCATAGATCTTGGTAATGGTGACCTAAAGCAGTAGTTTGAGCTGTGCCAATGAACTGCTGGTCTCATCTTGTGTCTTGATGTCATGCGGGAAGAATAGGACTGGTAATGGCTAAATTCTGACTTTCTCAGTACCACATTTAGAAAGAACTATAATACCTACCCTGCAAATGCTCCCTGTACAAGGTAGACCACAGAAGCCAGCTGGAGTCCCAGCTATCCTGTGTTGTCACAAGACCCCCTCATTAGCCTATGACTTGTTAAACACAATTCTGTCAAACTGTGTTCTCCAGCCTGCCATTATTTAGATACTAACTAAATCAACACCCACTAGCTCCCTTGGGGATCATTACATTTCTCTGCATTTATGCTGTGGCAGCAAAAGTTTAAGCTTGGATTGTAATCATAAAGAAATTAATTTCCTGATTAAAAATGGTCCTTTAAGCGACATGCATTTGAATAATCCATCATAAAAACAAATGAGTCTGTAGCAAGCTCTTGACCTGATAATCTTTTCCCTGCTTTAAATTTAAATCAGCTGCATTTTTTTTTCTCTCAGTCTGTAGCCTATAGAAAAATACAATGAATTACTAAAAAGAAAGCAATAGTTTGAAACTGCAATAGCCGTGGTGTGTAATACATATTTTAGATCTGCCACTGCAAGATAGATTTGTATGTCGTGGACCTAATAAGATACTCTTCAGGCAATTTCATTGACATTAGTTGTGTTACAGAAAAAGTATGTTCATGCAGAAAATTTGGTTTCAGATATTTGCAAAGTGTTTTGAAGATAAAAGACCTGTATGTGTCAGAGTTGATCTAGTTCTTGTTGAAATCTGTAGGAAAGGTCCTGTTTAATTCAACAAGAGCTACTGGATGAGGTCTGATGAATGTAGCAGAGATGTGTGTACAAGTAAACATTTGGAAATAATGGCAGTTTGATCATTTTAAATATTGCATATCTCTTCCTGTCTGTAGACACAAAGCAGACCATTAACCATTAAGTTTGTAATATGTGCCTACTTTTAGACAAGTCCCTCAGTTTGTATCTGTTAGCTGTATTCATGGTGTGATGAGCACAAGCAATAAGAGAAGATTTATGTGGCTGGAGAAAGATGTAAAAAGACACCTCTAACTTATATGAAAATATGTGACACTATTCCTGAAACTAAAGAAATGCAAATTTAAATCTCCTTGCTTCTTCATTTTCCCCCATTACAGTTACAGTTTACTAGATGTTTGTACAGTCTACAATATTTCACATCTTTCAAGCCCAGCCTATGCCACAAGCCCTCCAAGTCTCTATTTTTAAAAAATCAGCCTTTATCAGCACTTGTCTCAGCATTAGCAACCTGATAATTCCTCACCTTTTGGTCCAGGTAAAATTGTGTGTGTTGAGCAGACATCTGTTGTAGGTCGATTATCAACATCAAAACCAAAGATCTGAACTTGCAAGATAAAAAACACTATAAGGGTCCTGTATTTCCTTAGCAGTTGTTCTTTCTTGCTGCTCATCCTTGCAGTTTCTCAGGAAATGCCTTTCGTTGTTACAGTCTTAAGAAATGCAGCTGACTCAAAAATAAATGCTTCACTAACGGGAGCAGTGGAAAGATTGGGAGCTACATGCAACAACAGCTAAATAAAGTGAAGGAAGGAGTTTGACGATGCTGTAGTTTTTCTGTCCTGCACATTATCCAGGATATTTATTTAACACTGACAGCTGTTTATTCCAATTTATCGCTTATCTGTGAGATATTTAGCTGCTTTTGCCATGGAAAATTTCTCCAACATATGGGAATATCTCTCTTGTAATTTTTTTCCTCCTCTGATTCTTCATGCCCAGCTTTTCACTTACTCAAGGGACAAAAGACTTCGGTATTGTATCGAAGTGTGTACTAATTAGTTATAGGATACATTTGGCTGGTTTTGTGGTGGAAGAGTAGTGCAGACTGCATATAACATGTAGAGATACTTTTCCATAAAGACTTTCCTCCAAGGAGACTGTTAGTGACAACAGATGAGCTGCCAGTCCGCTGTGGCTGGAAATCACCGGTGCTATATCTCACCTTTTGGGTGCCAGGTACCCATAGTCCCCAGAGTAGCAAATGAAAAGTTGACATTATCCATGGGTGTTTTAGCCTGAAAACCACAAATGATGGGTTTATGCTTACAGATAGCTCCACAATGCTAGCCCCCAGCCCAGCTCATGCTGCTAGACACAGTACAGAAAGGACACGTGTTACGATTCTGGTTACTAAAGTTCTTAGAAATGCCTCTGCCCAAATTAAGGTGCAAATGAGACCATATGCCAGTGATAATAGCATGGGTTTTACTTGATAGTAAATATGAGAGAGAAAGAAAGAAAGACATAGAAAACAGGTGGAGGACAGAAAGAGAGTGATAGGGACAGAATAAGGAAAATATCACCACTCCATGGATCCCAATGATGATCTGTTGGTCCTCTCCAGCTGGTCTTCTTGGTGATGAAGGTCCTCCTGAAAAGCATAGAATCTGATGGGTTAATAAACACTCAGGCTAGGTAGGAAAACCCAGGCACCTCCATTGGTGGGGGAGTTTGCCATTGTCTCTTATAACAGACTCTGGGTTTGTTGCATCACGTGCAGTCCTGTGGTGCAAGGCTTCAGGAATGACTCGGGGGGGGGCACTCTGGGGGGCCTTTGATGGATTATGACTCCCCCTCAGCTGCCTCTCACGTGAATGGCCTGTGGGGTTGGGGGTTCCACAGCTGGGCCAGTTTGTGTAGGGAGGGGGGGTGTTCACTGCCTCTGACCAGAGGTTACACCCAAAACCTCCTCTTCCCCCCTTATTTTGGTGGGGCGAGCCTGTGTAAACCTGGCTTCTGCATGCTGTGGTTTCCCCCACCCCAAACTCAGCCAGGGAAGAATCTCTGCTGTGTTTGGCTTTCTTGTGGATGCATTCCCCTTCTTCAGCCTTGTTTGTTTTTTCCTAGGCCTGAGATGATTAAAGAATGGGTTTTCCCTTTATCTAATCTTAGTGGTTTAACTTACAGTCCAAAGTTCCAGTCAGGTACCTTCAGGGAGCCTTCTTTGGTTGTACCTTCTTTATACAGTTTTTGTTATAATGAGCAAAACTTTGTATCAATGTTTGAGGCATGAACTATTTCAGTCTCTGACAACACACTTCAGGACTGAAGACATGGCACAAGATGAGCTTGAATGACTGCGCCACCTTCTCCTATATCACTTTTCCCATGCAGTGGGAGAGGCCATATATTGAGATAATGGTGTAGCACAAATCACAACAGAACGTTATCTTTGGTTGTCCAGGAAACTGCAGCTGGTTCAAATCCTGAGGTAGCCTTCTGGTATTCAGCGGGGTGCTGAGACCCTGAAACTAGTGTAGGAGGCCTCTTGGATGGAGGAACAGGTTGCATGCATCCTCCCTCTTGGAAGGAGCTATGATTTATACCTATCTGTGTGCAATCCCTTCCTAGAAAAAACTCTAGCTTTCTCTTAAGGAGAGCACAGTAACCAGGGATAGGAGGATGTTCATGGTAGCCTGGCAGAAAAGAAAGGGGAGATGACTATTTGTAATATTTCCAGGGCTTTTGTTAAATTCTGGTTTCTCACACAATGAGACAGCTACTCAAAAAGCTGCACTAGGCTTTTGAACTATGTAGTGTGTGAGAGCATGTTTGTTTTCCATTCTAGGAAAAAATGTATTTCCTATGCTAATAGCTTTTGAGAGGCTTTCCTCACTATTTAAGAGAATATTGGTTCCCTAGTCCTACATTTCAGCCTTTGGGCATATAGAATAAGTAGCAGTACTGATGTAAGAGTGAATACCTTTTCTTAAAGCCTGAAGAAAAGCTCTGACTTCAGGCTTTCATCTGTGATAAAATGTTGGCCAAAGTCCTAAGAAGGGTCAAGATACTCCTCTCCCTTTTTCCTTCTAGCCTGCTCATAGACTGCCCCCCTTTTCAAAACACGTTTTTTTTGTTGTTTAACTGTATACAGTGCTTTTCAGAAATAAACAGTCGTCTCTGTCTTAAAGAATGTCATCTAACTTACCCCCTCAAATGTGGCCTTGATAAGGGGTACATGCAGCTAAAGGGGGAGGAAGGACAAAGCCAGGATTGTAGTTGAGTAGAGTCATACCAGAAATAAACTTGTTCCTCTGTGATTTGCATTGGGCACAGTGCCTCTGACTTGTACACTGTAAATCTGTTCTATTTAACTTTTTCTTCTCTTCACTTTCCATTTTGTGAGCAGAAGGTCAATGTAAGAGCAAGAATAGAGAGCGTAGGAGTGGGAAGCTAGTGTACTTAGGTTTGGAGGAGGCATTTTGGGAAATGTTGCCAAACTGACATGAATGATGCTATCTGTTCCACAGTACTGAGAGACTTACAGTGACTTGTTTGTTATTTATCAGGGATAAAGAGGGGTAAGTGTAAGTGAGAGAGGAAACCATTTGTTTAACTACTTCAGTTACTATCCGGGACTAAGCAGGGAACATTTTTCTGACAGTGCTGTGATAATTTACAAATGTTTTCATTCCACTTTAGAAAATAAATAAAGACCCAAAAAAAATGGCTCTAAAACCTTGGTAAATGAAAATACTTACTTAAAATGTAGGAGATCCAGATTTGAATTATTTCTCTGCCTATTTCAAACCAGTGCTTGCAGTAGAACCTTAAGGTTATAGTGGTTTATTACAAGGGTGTGTGTTAATCAGTTATGTCTTCCCATGTGTTGGACCAGGAATGCTGTCCTGGAGCTAGAAAACCTGCCTTAACAGGCAGTCCATCAAAACTGATATACTACCATGAAAAGCTTGGGTTTTGGCAAATCAGTATTTATCAAACCAGTTTCCCTGAAATATCTTCAAGTAGCTTCATTGCTGATGGAGATTTAATGAAACAGAGTGCTTATTGTGCATATTAATTCTCATTGAATCAGGCTTAAAGAAATGACTGTAGGCAAGAAAGAAAAACAAACTAGGCCACATTGTCCAGACATAAAGGTCACAAAACAAACAATTCCAAGGGCATGGATGTTTTACAAGGAAACCCTGAAAACACACCAAAAAATATCCAGAAAGATTCTGTTCTTTGAGATGAGCACTAGTCAGGTAACCTGTGTGTTGTCTATTTGGAGTCCAAGTAACTTCCTTGGAAATTTGCATAACCTTCATTTGCTTACTCTTCAATGTTAGTAGTTAAATGTCAACAGACTGTAAGGAGCACAGACAACATGCTGAGATAGTGTCCATCAAAAGGGGGCAGATCTACAGCAAATTTTCATCATTTGTAGAGTCACAGATCCTGTGGTTGGACTCCAGGTTAATACATCCTGCTTGTAACCATGGGCTGATTCATCCGTAAGAGTTGAGAGTCTGCTGGTGTCCTTTCTGACCCAAATTCAGTATTAAGGAGAACTTTCCCCTTCTGTACTTTACAGTACTGAATAAACTTGGGAGCACCTGAAGAAAAAAAAAGGTAGAATATTTTCTTGCTTTGGGATCCTAGATGGCTTCTCTTCTGGTATCAGGGGTCATGATGATTTGGGGTGTTTCATTCTGTCATGCTGGATACATCAATCATGGTGGCAAAGCTTAGAGAAAATGGAAGAAGAAGGACAGAGTATTTTGGTTTGCAATGTGTAAGGAGAAAAGTAATCCTACAGCTATTTTATAAAATCCCATTCTTGGTTTTGACCCCGTGCAATGGCTACTTGAGCCTGTAAACACAGTCTCCACCTGTTGCTGTTCCTCTGATTAAGATACAAACAATGACTAGATTTTGATATGCCTGCAAATAACTGACAGAAACAAACAACCTAAGGACAAAATTGTCCAAAATCTTCTGGCTTATATGTTCAGTAAACAGAGCTTGTAGGAATCTAATGATCATAGATATTTCTTGTTGGATGTTTGGGAGGCTTCATCAGCCTCGGCCATATAGAAATATATGCTCTGCTATCAACTATGATCTCCCTGGTTTCCTGCTTATGAGTTCGGCTTTCTGTTGAGTTTGGTACCTTGAGGGACGGGTGTGAGCTTTTTCTGGTCTGACACAGGGATGGCATTCTGGGAGAACCTTAGGTCTGCACTAGAGCTTACAACCCCTTCTTGGGATGCTCCTCTCCTTTCCCACTCCTATGCCCCTCAGCTTTTAGCCCTTAAACAGAAAAGCTGACACAGGTTCCAGCTGTACATATCTCCTGTGAGGCAGGAGGGATTTTGAGACAGCTGGTGCCCAGGGAACAGAACAGCTGGTCAGCACCAAAATCTCTTAAGGAGCTTGGGTTGCAGACCACAGATTCAGGGAGCTGCTGGATGCTTTATGAGGTACAGTACTGAACCCTGTACCCCATTTTGTGAACAGATCTCAGTTGTGTGTAACTTCTGCTCACTCAGGTAGCACTGCATTATGACTTTTTGTTTTTAACTTTTGCACTTAGCAAGACTGTCCTGGCTCACAGTGATTGTGTTCTGAGCATTTTTATAGTGAACACCTGGATTGAGAATGCTCTGTTAGCCTGCAGACTTTCAGTTCTACGGAAGACACCTTTGACATAACGGCACCAGCCTTTCAGAGAGGCCTAAGATGGATACTTACTGCTATTGTTTTCCATGCAATCACTCAGAGAAGCTATCCAAAAATGTAAGGCATTCACATATGCATTCAGAGATGTGATAGAAATTAAATACTCAATGTGGCTTGTAATTGTGTTTATCTAAGTGCAGCCTCTTCCTGTGTCAGAACAGATTTTTGCAAACAAGAGGGCAATGATTCAGTTCCAGGGGAAGACTGACAAAATAAACCCCAGCTTCTACTGACCTGATGCAGTGCTGAACAGTGTCCTACCCTGGGAAAATATTTCCTGCTTCATTTTCATAAATATTTATGTAATTCCTTCTGGGAAACATGTCTTCTTCAGAAAACTAAACATGCTGCTCCCTGACATAAATTTAACTGTTTGTTTACACATGAGAGATTATGGGCATGTACCCAGCCTCAGATTTTTACATTCTTATCTCAGGCATTTCTGTCTTTTAGAGTTCTTCACTCTCCTCCTAGAGATCACATCATATCTTGAGCTATGGAGCTCATTTCTGGCTCTGGAATTTGAACATTCCTGATGCCCTTTGGAGAGTAGTTATTTTGGGCTGCAGAAATAGGAACCAAATATAATGTTCTGCCTGGAATCACACTTCTGTCCTGCCTTCCCATTCTGGTTTGAGGCTACTTTCTTTAAAAAAAAAAAAATCATGTAAGCAATTAAACAGAGGATTGCATGGCTAATGAAAGTATTTCTATTTAGAAACAGACCTGGACACACAACTGTGAACTGAAATAGCTCTGGTGTGCAGTCCTTTGTGTTTGCTTTCTAAGTTTATAGTATGGATTAGTGGCAAAGCGGTGCACAAGTTGCCCCAAGAGAATAGATATACTCCCCACCATGACAAACTGGAAAAGGTTGATTCTGCTCTCTAACATTTTGTAAGAGAACAGAAAAGTCACTGACATTGAAGCACAAACTGACAGAACCTTGTGCAAAGCCTTGGATTAGGGCAAAGCTGAGCTTTGCTTTCCAGCATGCTCTCAAACCCTTCCATGAGCTGTGTGGGGTGCTCTGGAAAAAGCCGTGTGATGGTGGCAGACACAGGCACAAGAGATGGCAGATGTCAGGCTTGTGTCCAGGAGAAAACCCTAAAATGATAAAGTCGTACATAGGCGATGTGCTGACCTGTGGATTTTATATGAAACCTGTTTATCATGCAGAGCAATGACAAAACTTCAAACTTCAAGCTCTACCAGTCCTACTTGTTCTTAGTCTCCTGGTCCTAGAATTCAGCTGATGTGTCTTGCATTTCCCATGTTATAGGTTAACCTTATAGGTTATTATTATACAGATCATCTAGATTTATAATTATTTTGTTTCTCTTTTTTTCTTCCTTTTCAGTTCAAACTATGCTGCACAGTTTCCAAAGAGAGCTAGAGCCAAACAGCTTTTAGCACTTTCTTCAGCAGTTTGCAAAAGAAACATCAACAAACCAGGAGGCAGCTACCTGCCCTGCAAGATCCCCAGCTAAAAGGGAGGGCAAGGATGTGAGGAAAATGAGAGAGCAGGAAACCAGAGAAAGCTTGAAAACCTCCCTGCAAGCCCAGAGGCTCCTGGCCTTTGTCACTGCCTGAACCCTGCTACCAAATGTGTCTCAAGACATCTGTCCTGCCCAGTGAAATCTGTCTTACGTCCTAAGTTGTTTCCCTGCTGTTTGGAGATGCACAGTGTTCTGTAATGTGTTGTAACATTGGTTTCATGTCTGTGTGGGTGTCTTTCTGGCAAGAAAAAGAAAGTTTTGAACCTCATTCTCCCATCTTCCTAGTTACTGTCTGCCAGACTGTTTGCTAGTGTAAGGGAGTCAGGGTGATGGTGGTGGCTTATTTTGCACTTGATAGCATAACAAAACTAAAGGAAAAAAACTCCTTCACTCAGTTCTTACTCAGAAAGCTCTTTGTTTTGTTGTGTTTGCTTTTTTTTTTTAACCTGCTAATGAATTAAGTCTTTTTACAAGTTCAAGTTTTGTGTAATGAAGAAAGATTTTAAAATTATGGGGTTTTCCTACTCAGTGCTGATTATTGCTGGTATAGAGCTTTTGACACGTGATTTGGAAACTAGAAGTCTGGATTCCACTCCCCAGTTCATATGCATACCTCTGAATTGTGGATACTTGCTTAGGTGTACAATGTGATGTCATCAGGGCTGGTTTTTAGTTTAATAGTGGTTTAACATATAAAGTAGAGTACTAGCATAGACGGGATAAAAGGACTGCTGTGACTTCTACCAATTTGGAGTAATTCACATCACTTGGAATAACTGCTGAGCCACTTCTGGCAAGGAAAAAAATGAGCTACAGGGCTTATAAAAAGATTTCTGAATAGTAATGACTTTATCATTGATGGAAACTCTTAAGAACCATAGAGGTTTCTGCATTTTTCCCTGAGGCAGGATTCTCCTAGACTTCAAGTTTTTATTTGTCTCATCCCCACATAGGAAGTGACGCCTACTTGGATGCTTTACTTTTTAATCTACCTGCTCTCTGGCTGTAGCAATATTAGATATAGAAGAAAGGTTCATAAATCAGCACAGTAATTCTCATCACCAAAAAACTGGGGCATGGTTTTGTTTAATGTATAGAATTTAATGACAGCATTCAAAAGAATTTATGAGTTTATAAGTAAGATTAAATCAGTTCCAAAGACAGTGTCAGACTGTGTCCAACAGTATCAGTAAAACATGTAGCACTGTCATTTCTCCAAGTGTTTTGGAGATTCCAGCTTTATTCTTATGGGTGTCAGGGTCACTTTCACTCTAAGGGACAGGAAATATCTGCTAGGTGCTTGCAATTTGGTCAGTAGCATGAGTTGGGAGCAAAGAGTAGATCCTGGCACGTTCTTGTACTGTTCTGTGGCAAAGAGGTCTTACCCCTTGGGCAGTTAAAAGCACATTCTTAAGTTCTTAGCAGAAGCAGCTAAGAATAAACCTGAACTTGTCTGCAGCTGGGTTAATGGTAAGAGATTACCTCTCATTTTAACTGCTCCTTGGCTTTATAGCACAGAAGAGGTTTGCCATTCAAAGCATCCATAGTGCTGCATCACAGATCAGTTGTTCCCTTTCCAAAGACTAACAACCTAATCAAAAGAAAAAAGACTATGCAAAGTCAGGCAGAGCATGAATGTACAACCATCATAAAGATCTGACTGCTCTTCTCCTTCTTCACCTCTTTTCTTTTCGGGTGCAGTGTATGTCTTGATCCCTCGGCTGTGAAAATGACTTCACACAGTGAAGGAGGCTGTTTGGCTGATATCAGAGGCGATTCTAGCTTCATGCTGTTGACACAGTCCATTTACTGTTGAATCTGTGCTTACACTCCAGCCATGCTGTTGCATCCACATTCCTGGGCTTGGATTTGTGCCCTTTCTGCCCACAGTCAGTGTGTGCACATGTTGGCTTGGCTGCCCACCCTTGTAGCCATGCAGCAGGATGGCGCAGTGCCTGCTCACAGAGGTGGGAAGCCAATTTCACAAGGGTACAGATGAGCACTGGAAATAGATTTTGACTTGCATCCTGCTCAATGCTGCCTATGCCAGTTCCCCAGCTGGAAGTGGCTTATTTTCAATGGTAACTTTAAAAAAAAAAAATTTCTAGGCTTAATCAGTCTGAAAGTGAATTACTGCCAATTAGCACTAGGAAGATATTCACATTGTTTTCTTTAAGAAGGATTTGTGATGAGGAATGAGCTAGTAACTGAATGCTTAGCGACAACTTCCTCAGATGTGATCACTGTACCTGCTGTCATGCTGTGCCATACAGACAGGCACATGTCCAATGAGTGCTGCTCCATGGGGGGGTGGGCAGTGGAGTCAGAAACTGAATGCTGAGCTGCCCTTTTTCAAGGAAGCAGAGGGCAAGAGATGAGATTTATTGACAAGAGCCCCTAAACATCAGGACTAATATTATGGCTTATATCTCTGAAGATTTGCATCAATAAGCACTTAATAAATAGTAAGTAACAGGGACCCACAGTAATACAACAAGAAAAGAAGGGAATTGAGCAATCTTAAAAAGAAAGCAGGGATGAGAAAATGAGAAGTTATGGTTTATCTGTTTTTCTAATTACATGAGATTGGATCCAGACTAGAAACATCTGCTGCTTTGATTTTGCTGCTCCTGGGATTCCTCAATCCTTTCCTCCTAGGTGGGAGATTTCAAGTGAACAGGATCTGGCCTGAGGAAATCCATCAAGCTGTATTCATTACTTAGGTTTTCTGTTTGTGCTGATTTAAAGATTTGGCCATTTTGACTTTCTTTGGATTAGATGAGCCCAAGGGAGATCTCCAAAGGAAT
Organism: Corvus brachyrhynchos; assembly: GCF_000691975.1. Taxonomy (NCBI): domain Eukaryota; kingdom Metazoa; phylum Chordata; class Aves; order Passeriformes; family Corvidae; genus Corvus; species Corvus brachyrhynchos. The sequence continues at coordinate 5,527,782 of NW_008246058.1, forward strand.
GTGCCATTGGTTTTCTGTTTGCAGTTTTTTATGTGATGCAATTCAATAAAACTTCCATGCAGGCAGTCATTAATTGTCAAAGCCAAAAATACCCCTAAACTCCTGTCTGCAATTATCCATACTGTGCTATATTTGGGACACATTATGGTTTCTATCATTAAGAAGGCCTCCAAGTAATGCCCCATCACGGATAAAACATAGCCACAAAAATGATGCATATAGACAAAATATAAAGTGAAATTATGGGTTTCTATACTGAAATGGAACTAGTGATGATGCATATGCCAGACACAAATGACACACAGAACAGAACTGTTGGTAAACAGAGGGAAAACTATAAATATGCTTAAGACGAGACATCACACATTGTTTCAAGTGACAAACTTTGTACTAAAAGAAAGAAAAAGATCACAAATCTAGACAGACAGCACTTCTAAAAGTTATATGGCTGCATGATTCATTCCCCGAAGAAATCAATGTCAGGATGACATTTTTCTTCAGGCAATACTGGCAACTGCTTGTAATTTGGGTAAACTTTCTCTGCCCTATAAAAACAAACCATCAAACCAAAAGGTAACCACTGAAACAGCTACCATTCAACAAAAAAAAAAGTGTTTTGAACTGAGCACGACATAAAACTGCATGAGTCAATCTACCGTAAACTTTCAACAAATAGGATGTGTCATCAAGATCAACTTCGGTGTTTCCAATGAGCATAGGCTTATACAGCAGGCTTTTTAGAAACAGACTTAGCTCCAAATAGTAATTCCCTACTTTCAATAAGCCTGACTGGCTGCAACTAGTTTTTTTTTCTGATACGCACAGCCAAAATAAGTGACTCGTAAACAGAAGCCTATGGAGCTAGATTAATTACAGGGATTATGTATAGCATTCAGAGCTTTTAAAACAGAAGGGATCATTATGGTGATACAGGCTGGCTTCCTACTGTTGTGGTGTGGGTGATGTTAGAGGGAGAGAACACCTTGACACTGTGTAAGCACTCCTAGCAGCAACTAAAACATCCCTGTGTTATCAAAATTTTTTCCAGCACAAATCCAAAATACAGCCTCATACCAGCTACTGTGAAGAAAATTACCTCTGTATCAGTCAAAACCAGCACACCTATTATTGTGGTTTAACCCCAGCCAGCAACCAAGCCTCAGGCAGCTCCTAACTCACTCTCCTGCCAGCAGGAGTGGGGAGAGAACTGGAAGGGTAAAAGCCAGAAAACTCATGGGTTGAGATAAAGACAGTTTAATAGGGAAAGCAAAAGCTTTGTACTAAAGTGAAGCAAAACAAGGAATCAATTCATTGCTTCCCAGGGGCAGGCAGGTGTTCAGCCATCTCCAGGAGAGCAGGGCCCCATCATGAGCAATGGTGATTTGGGATGACAAACACCATCACTCAAACGTCCCCTTCTTCCTGCTTCCGTGCAGCTCTGTATCTTGAGCATGATGTCATATCGTCTGGAATTTCCCTTACGTCAGTTTGGGTCACCTGTCCTGGCTGTGTCTCCTCCCCAGCCTTCCAGACACGCCCAATTTCCCTGCCAGTGTGGTGGTATGAAAAGCAGAAAAGGCCTTGGCTCTGTGCAATCCCTGCTCAGCAATAACAAAAACACTTACATACTATCAACCCTGTGTTCAGCACAAATCCAAAACAGCCCCACACCAGCCATTGTTAAGAAAATGATCCCTACCCCAGCCCAAACCAGCACATGTATGTAACATAAGCCTGGGAATGTCATGGAATGATTCCTGCTCAGAGATGCTGGTGGTGATTGGAAGATGTGTCATCTCTATATTACAACGTCAAGTGACTGAAAATACAACTACCCTGTTCTAGTGACTAGTTACCATTGTTTTGTAACCTGCTGGATCTTCTGCAATGCGTATTTAGTAAAGTATATTTAATACGTTTACCTGTTTAAATAAACAATTGTATTTGAAGTATTTATAACTATCAATTTTAGGCCCAAATGCCAACTAGTTCTACATCCTTTATCCTAAAAGCTGATTTATCTCATGATGTATTACAGTTAGAGAGCAGCTGTCTTCCTGAAGTGCTACATTTCTTACCAGTGAAGTTTTTCAGCCCACAGCAATGCATGTTTCTTGGTCTGCTTCCATTAGATAACAGTCCCTAAGCCCACTGATTTAACTTGTTGCAGCATATATTGTTCTTGACAAACTCCACAGCTATTTAAGTTAGAGCCTTTAGTCTTACCTCTGTCTTTCATTTAGAGAGGTGGCTGAGATGTTGCCTCTCTTTCCTAGTGACCTTGATTGTTCTCACATGATGAACCCTTGTGTCTCTCTTGAAAAAAATGGAGTTAAGATATTTGCAAATATCTTTATCTGAGGTTAAAACCTCAACATTTTGCCTAAATAACCTTTTAGATGAGACAGCCAATTTGCTTAATAAAGGGAAGAGTCATCCCCCCATTATGCAGGGGAAGACAATTTGGTTTGCAGATCAGCCAGTGCAGTGGTTACAGAGAGAGCTAAGATGATCCTGTGAGTCAGTCTACATCCAGCAAAGCTAAGGAGCTTAGGCACAGTGCCACAGTATTGCTTACGCAGTTGTTCCCAAGAACAGTTCAGGTCCGGAGGTTGTGCCTGTATTTTTCCTTTGGCTGTATCTCAAAACTCCAGAGTGGAGAGTTGATTCTATTAGATTTCCACAAAGCATTTGACTTTGTCCTGTATGTGGGAGAAACAAATTCCACCATGAATGAGAATAAAAAAGCCATGTAGCTGTTTCAGAACACCTTGATATACTGGATAGGCATGTGACAAGGGTTGGGAAGGATGCATGATGCAAATGGAAAAGACATGGGAGCAACAGAGAATATCCCTTTTTTTTTTTTGTGGAAAGAAGAAATAGGGTAAAGAGAAAAAATAAAGGGAAGCTACAGAACTGGAATGGGATTGTCCAGCATGTCTTTGGATGCAAATGAATGAAAAACTCCCCTTAACTTCCCTGAGTTTTGTACTAAATTCTTTTGTGAATATAGCATGGAAAAAGGAGTGTTTAAATATGAAGAGCCCAGTTCACCTCTTCACTAGGTTCACTTCAATAGAATTATGTAAATGCACAATGGGAACAGGTGTAGGTAGAAGAACATAAGAATGGACATATTAAAGGTCCTTCCATTCCAAGTGACTGTTTTTCACTTACTTTGGAAAGTAGAAAAAATACAGGGCGAAATCACACGACAAATAATATCAAAAAGATACTGAGACCTATGCAGAAAGGTGTCTCTGAAGTAAATTTTGTGCTTTTGCCCATGAATACAACATTTTGTCCATGACAGCTTTTGTTTTGGCATGGCTTAGCAGTCTGTATTGTTTTCTTCAGAAGTTTCAGATGTTTCCAAAAAGGAGAAATCACAAAGAAGAGTTGTTAACATATAATGCAGATGAACAGATTGTCCATTACCAACATCCCCATGAGGAAGCAAGGTATAGTTTATTTCACCTCTACTGGAACAAGGCAACATATTGGATTATTCAGTGAATCATGCTGGAGGGCAGTAAAATGGGCCAACATTTTCAATATTTAGTCAAGTTCACAGAATTTTTCTAATTTGACTTGATTTTTTTTTTGGTAAGACAGAAAATCTGATAAAACAGTCTAAATGTCAGATCTCAACTACAGAATATTTCTGAATATCAGAAGACCAGAAATTTGGTACTGTTTCTTCAACTGAAAGATTTTTTTTTTAAGTCATAGATGTATTTGCTGACCATCAGGGCTTTTCAGCTTTGATGGAAAATTCCTGACTACCTCACTACAACTATTACAGTTGGTGTCTGTCAGAGAATGTGACAAATGCTACCAATAATTCAAAGAATCACCTAAAAATCAATTGTTGAATGACCTTATAGATACAAACTTTACAAATTATTAGCTTCTAAGCAATTTTACAAGGCTGGGCTGTGTCGTCCCTTAGCTTCCTGAGAAACTCTGCTATCATCTGCATCAGAGATTGAAACTGCATGCTCTTGAAGTCACTCAGGAATTATTAACATAACCTCTGTTTTTCTGTCCTTTATTTTTGTAATGATCACTGACTGGAAAAATGAATAAACACGTAACTGTAAACAGCCCTTCGGAAAATCCAGAACTTTCACAGAAGAGTCATGTGGACAATCACTTGTTCCTCATTCTCAACTTTGTGGTGGTCTGGGAGGCAAAAAAGACCTTCCTCTGGCAACCCCCAAAGATGAATAAGTTAGAAAAATAGTTGTACTTACATATTTTGTTTCCTGACATCAAAGCTTCTTGAGAGAAACATGTGACATTATTCTTTTTTTCTTCCTGTAATAGCTGTGGCAGACACTCGGCATTTATTTTGCACATTTAAAATTCAGATTAATTCAGGAACACCAGACAAGAAACCTGCTGAGGATTCCTCTTACCCTGTTGTCAGTGATAGCACTTTTATTGGGATAATATGGACCAGCAACTTGAACTCATACGTGGGTAGGGAGGAAAGGAGGAAATTTTTCTCCAGCCTGTGGTAGGCTGTAGCTTATATTGCTTTAATCATCAGGGGTGGCAGTTGTTCTACCTGCACTCTGGGAGCCCTGACCCATTTCAGCATAAAATGTTCTTGTTACTTCTTCCTGAGAAGTTTTAACATCTTTGGTGCATCCAGCAGGGCTTTGAAATGTGCTTGATGAGTGTGTACACGTGTATGTGGCAGGACAAAAAGGAGGAGCTCTTACTGTAAAAAGAAATACATAACTTTTGTCTCACAAAATTGTTTTTCCAGAGATGTTTCTGCCTCTCCCGATCAGAGCTCAGGGAAGCTGTGGCTGCTTGCCATCACCACAGGCTGATGCTGGTGTAGCTCCACTGGAGCCAGTACAGCAGAAGAGGTTACAGGGATGCTGGAGCTGCTCTCTGAGGAATCGGAAACGCTCCCTCCTTTGCCCCACTTTAGGAGCCCTCTCCATCCTGTTTTCCATCACTTCTCTCCACTGGCAATAAGGTGTGTGTGGCTGGCAGCTGAGTGTATAAATGATTGCTCAGAGAGCTGGCTTATGTGTACCTACCACAAGCAGTCAGCATCAAAGTCCCACTGGTGATGAAGATGTGGTTGCATGTGAACAGAGTAGACTTTCTTAAAAAAAATAAATTATCAACATACACCTGAAACTCACACTTTTTTTAGGTGGAAAATCAAGTCCTCTGAAGTGGAGAATTTCCAGATATTTGCCTATCTGGCCAATCTAAATTCAGCCTGGTAATTTTGTGCCCTGCTATAATCTTCAGTTGCCTTTTCATGGACTCTTTCTTCCCTTGGGTCCTGATTCATACGAAGTTAGATCTGGTTACAAAATCAACACTTTGAAATAAGGAAGTACCAAACCTGGGGTTTCCCAAGAATCCTTCATTCTGCAATGTTGCATGCCTGCCATTCCCCATTTAGTCATGCCCAAACTGAACACAAAATGTCACAGTGTATAAAAACTCCCATTGAATCCAATAACCTGAAAGGATCAATGATGTGCATGGACTGTAGGTCCCAATACTGTGTTACTGCACTTAACAGATCAGTCATCCATTCATATGTACCTGTCACTTTTCGAGAACCTAAACCAAAGGCAAGTGTAAGCTCAAGGCATGGCAAGGAGAAAAGCAAATAATGTGTAGGCTGTAAGCAGAAATTGAGCCTTTGCACTTAACAGTAGAGCAGAATTGTAGGAAAACTGACAGATACTTTAAAATCAATAGGAAGATAACCCAGCTAGCCCCCAAATCAAGTTATGAAGAAGCTTTAAAAAACAGCTTCAGCCATAAGGAAGACTAAGTATTATAGACATTTCTTTATTTTGAGTCTTGCACTAGGCTTCGGAGATGAGGCTTAGCAAACCTACCCCTTGATTTTGGATTTCATAGAAAGTCTAGGTTGGAAGAGACCTTGAAAATCATCCAGTCCAACTGTGGACCCAGCACTGCCACTGTAAGCCCTAAACCCTAAATCACATCACCCAGTGCCAGATCCAGACACCTCTTAAACACCTCTAGGGTGTCATTTGTCACTGGCTTGCTGCATAACACAAGCAGACCCAGACATGTAGTGTTTTGCTTAGTTACCAAGTAGGCATTTGTGGCAAATTGTCCCTTTCCTATGACCTTTTCTTCATGTGGATATCTACCCCTAGGACTAATTTAGTAATAACAATATATTACAATTTTCAGCCCTAATTAATTTTCCTTTTTCACAAAGAATCTTTTTCTGATGTTTTGCATATAGTGGTGCTGATGCCATGAAGATTTTTTTGCCTTTTCTTTTATATACCTTTTATATACCCTTTTATACAACTTTCATGTATCCTGTGCTATTAGCATGCATACTTGTAATTCCTTAAGCCAAATAACTTAGCATAGTCCTAATATTCTGTTAAGCCAGGAGATCAAACATCCTGGAGGCCTCGCAGTTGGAGGCCGGAAAGCCCTATGCTATCCTGAGAAGCCAAGGTCCTCTCTAGAACACATCCTGTAAACTAAGATAAGCCCATCCAGGAGGGAATTCCTCAGGATGGAGGGATATCACGCTATTCATTTAAGCCTCTCATTGGGGAATCTTTGATAGATATACCAACTTGCAAGGTCTATAAATTGTATACGCGATCTGGTGTGTGTGTGCGTTTCGGTGCATTCCACCTTGGCGAGGCGGTGCGCTTTTAAGGATCATTAAATAAATACAGAGTTATAAACCCCTTTTTCCCCTTAACCGTGTCTGGCTCTTACCAGGAAAAGGCATCAGTGCCAGTGGAGGTGAACACATGCAGTTGAACTGTTAAGACAGAGTCCTTCCACAAAATTTGGTTGAACTGTTAAGAGAGAGCCCTTCCAAGATGGCTTTTCTTCATTGTAACATGCTGACTAAATATGACTATATTTTCTGCATCAGCAGTGCTTTGCTGGGTCTGAGTGTGTTGACCCCTTTCTCAGTAAAAGCTTTTTGATGGAAGTGCCCTAATGCACGTGAGTTCCAGTTGTTTGTAACTATAAACTAATGGTCAAAAGTGACTTGAGTTTCAAAAGACTTGACTGTAAAATATTTTTATGTCTGAAGCAGCATGGCACTTGACAAAGTTTTCAGGCCAAAGCACCATTTTGATATATTTGAATATTAAAGAAACAGCTTAGGACCTCCATGGGGAAAATTGTTAGGAGGGTTGGGTTGGTGTGGTTTGTTTTTTTGGATGTTGGCTTTTTTTTGTCGGTTTGTTTTTGTTCACCAGATTATCCTCACCTGCTTTACTTGTTTCAGGAAAATGAGTGCACCACTGTGTTGTTTTGGGAGTACATCTACTCCTGGGGCTTGGTGCAGAATGTGTGAAAAAGACGTTACTTTACCCAGATTCTTATCTTATCCTTCAAAGCAACTCTTAAAATTGTGTCTTTAATCCCTTCAGCAGGCATGTGTGGTACAAGATGAAAGAACAGAGAAGGAACAGTTTCTACTGCTGAATGCTGGATTAGAGTTCCAGCCTCAGAAGAAGAATCAGTTATCTAGAAGCATCATTCAGTTTCTCTCCATCACACAGTTATCTTCCTTCAATAACTGTAATATATACTAATTTTTCCTATTGTATCTATGCAAGATAGATATTATCAGCAGGTAGAAAGAAGATGCATAAGACTCTGCATTATCAAACCTTCAGAAGGTAGGAAACAATCCTCTTTTAACAGCTTGAGTTTCTTCTTACAGTTAAATTGAACAAGAGCAGAGGATTCATTACATGTTTGAGATATCAGTATTTTCTGTATTAAGATTGTGATCTTTCTCCTTTCTTCTATGTGCTTCCTTCTATGTCCTTTCTCCTAGGCAAATGTGGCTTTTCCTTGAATGAATGCAAGGCATATTTATGGTGTCTACTTATTTAATTTGTTTATTAATTGTTTTTAACAACTATTAATTACTCTGATCCCTGTGTTTCCTTATTAACAATGTAAACAAAGCTCTGGAACTCAACAGAATTCCTCAGATGCTTAAATCCAAGTATTCTGCATTCATTTCATAATCAAGTTCTTTGTCCTTTTCCTTATATCTTGCTCTAATACAGCAGTTTTTGACATTTGAACTCAGTTTCCTTCACCAGAGAATTTGTGTGAGTATATATGTGCCATGAGAATATGTTTTTATTGCAATGATAAATCCCCGAAAGAGGAGTTTGTAATAGAAACACTGACTAATTTTTAAATGACTACAGAACCAGAAGTCTGGACAACACTTAAAAAAACAAGGGCATATTTTAAAATCAGACATACCATTCCTACCTTTATAAGGACTAGAGGAAATTAAATGAAACCTTCAATCTGGAGGCAAAGTCAGCCACACTGACTGTATTGCAGTGGGCACAAACTTGGTCCAAGTCCTTAGATATCTTCAGTCTTCCAAAGATCTTACAGTCTACCTAGTATCAGACAGCCAGGGGAATCCTGGAAATAAAACAAAGAAGTGCCACAGGAAGTGGCAACGTGATTCAGAAGATGACATTCTTCACCCTGAGTCACTCGTGCCCTGCTGGGGTGCTGTCCTGCAGGTGAATCCCAGCACTGAGGCTCTGAGTCCTGACCACTTCAGACTGTAAAATAGTGGATGACACTTGTCACAAGAATAGCAGCCTCCATCCTGCTTTGGGCTGTATTACAGACTGGGTAATTACCTTAAAGTTCTGGTTACTTTAATTGCCTGTGGTTCTTTCTTCTGTACTTCCTTCCCTTTGGTCTGTGCCAAGTTGCTGGCACTGCCATAACAGTTGTGTTTCTAGGGGTGTCTGGCTTTGCTTAATACTCAAGGGGCCTGGCTGGATTTCATTAAATGCTAAGTTGCTGCATCAGTTTTGCCTTTTTAGATTGTGACACCATTGAAACAAAAGCTGAGCTGCCTTTCCTATTTGGAAAGTGCCCAGCCTACTGGAGTTCATACACAAGAAAGAATACTGCTCACCTGAGGAATCCTGGAAATTTGTGCTAGGCAGTAAATAATCTTGACGTAGCATCACAGACACCAAAAAGCACAGAGTACAATAGCAGAAAATGCCATTCCCACACAGAGGACATAATGGACTTAAGTAATTTCTTATATTTCATTTCTAGTGCATATTTTAACACTAACATGAAATTGTCAGTCACACATATCTACATCAGGAACACTTAGCACAAAGTCATAAAGAGTGAGCAGTTGCTCTACTCCTGCAGGTTATTTTTAAAATAAGAGAGCTCTTTCTTACAGTTACGGAATAATAAGCATTGCAATTAGTGTTAAAGACCAAATTTTGCTAGGTAATAGAAGTACAAGTAAATTTAATTCACCTAAACTTCAGTTGAATTTTTATCTAGAATGCCAGTTATTATAACTGATTTGGTTTCTTTTTGGTGGAAACTACTTAATCAAATGCAAACATTAGAATGAGTCTGAGGCTCAGAAAGCACACACCAAATATTTAGTTTCAGTAAGTTTTTATGGTGGCTTATAATAGAAATGCTGATAGAACTTTAGCCATTGCCTTGCTATCAAGTGCTTCTGTAATTCCAAATTAACATGCTTCATGTTATCTGCCAGCTCAGCTGCTTGCTTTGCATTCATTACAAGATGAGAAATGCTGGTTCCCTGGTCATTTTAGTAATTCTGATGTCTGCAAGTGGGTGCTTTGGCATTTGTTCTTCTATTCAAAGAATATAGCAGCAAACACTGTTTTACTGATCTGTAAGAAACCCGATCTCAATAAGTCCTGGGTGTCTTTTGACTTGATTCTGTTGATTTCAAAGAGCTGAGAGTACACAATGACTCACAAGACACGTCAGCACCTGGCAAAATCATGTCCTAATATATCTGTGTGGTCCTTGGTGGTTTCAGTTGGCAAAGAGTCATGCAGATATTGCCTTTTATTGTATTATACATTCCCACCTAAGTGGTTTTGAAAGCCTTGAAGTTTGCTTTGAGCTCCAGGTTCAAGTGTTTCTGAAGCATTAATGTAAAAGCCCTTCAAGGTACCATATTTCTTGACTTTCATAATGAAAACATGCTAACTGTAAATTTCATTAAATTGTGGTGAAGGAAGATAAGCAGTGTTATTAAGATTGCAACTCAGAGCAGGTTCAAAAGCTCTACGAGTCTTAATGGACCTTTTAATACACGTGTTGTTAGGTAGGGGTCTATTTCTAAGCCCTAAACACAATGCATTTAATGCAGAAACTAAAAGAAACACAGTGGATACTGCCATAATCATCAATTATTTCATTCAGTTGTTTGGGAAGGGGCCAGCCTGCCTTTAGCTTTTGCCAAAACTTCCACTGAAGTCAACTGACTGTTTAAACACTCAGCAAGCATATCCTTTTGCCTACTTTCCTTCATTATTTTTGAATATATACAGCCTTCTAGTGCATGTACCTGTGCACTTATATGTGTCCTTCTAACACCTTAATTTGAACTAGTTTTATGATGCCCTTTAGCAACTATAGAACACCTGTCGAGTTGCTCATTTTGTGCAATTTCAAAGGAAGCAGATGAAAGATTTTAATACAAGAACTTAGAAAAGTCTTAAGAATGTCGCATAAGAAAGGCCAAATTTTAAAATGAAACCTGGGTTTCAGGTATATTTCAGGTATATCTTTTCCGGAGATGGGGCTTGCCATCATTGCAGACCTGATTTCAGTTACCCTTTTATAGTTGACTTTAAACCCAAATCTATATATGTCTACATGATGCATGATGATGCTTTTAACTTGAGATATTGATCTGTCAGAGAGGTTAATCTAAACTTAACTAACACAACTCTTCAGTTATTAACAGGATACAAGCTGCCTCCTCTTCTTTGCTGTTAGTCTTTCACTGTCTGTCTAAAACTTCTCTTTTGCACCAAAAAGGCCTCTCAATTAATACAGGAACATTTCAGACCCACAGCTCAGCTGCTCAAAAACCAAGAGTAGGTGCTGTCCAAAGAACAGCAACGTGTCCAGAGAAGGGCAATGGAGCTGGCGAAGAGTCTGGAGCAGAAATCTGAGAAGAAGCAGCTGAGGGAGCTGGGGGGTTTAGCCTGGAGAAAAGGAGGCTCAGGGGAGACCTTACTGTTCTCCACAACTCTCTAAAAGGAGGCTGTAGCCAGGTGGGGATTGGTCACCTCTCCCAGATAATAACTGACGGAACAAGAGAAAATGGCCTCAAGTGGCACTCAGGGAGGTTCAGATTGGATATTAGGGAAAATTTCTTCACTGAAAGGGTGTTCAGGCATTTGAATGGACTACCCAGGGAAGTGGTGAAATCACCATTTGTGGAAGTTTTCAAAAGGTGTGTGGATGTGGCACTTGGGTACAGGGTTTAGCGATGGACACAGTGGGGATGGGTTAACAGTTGGGCTCCATAGTTTTAGAGGTCATTTCCAACCTTAAAAATCCTATGATTCTGTTGCAGCCCCAAAGGACTTCACACCACACCCAAGTGACTTCAGTCCAAAATAAGAAGTTTAGGTGCACTTCACAATGTGGCCACCTCTATCAGCATGAGGCGAAATTGATCTTAGATAACAGAACACTGAAGTTGTTCTCCCATATTCTTCAAAGCGTTACAGAATGTCAGTCAGACATCCTTCCATGCTTTTCAGCACCTACAAAAAACAGAGCTCAGCTCATTTTCTGCATTCATTTGTGCTGAATTTAATGTTTTTCAAAAGCAACATCCAAGTGAGGAAGGGACACAGGAAGATACATATGCCAGGGCCTCTTCTACAGGTTCCATATTAAACAGCTGCTAAATGAAAAGGTTGTTTGCTGTGCTATAAAATAAAGTCATCTTTCTGCAGATCTACAGCCCACCGGAACAAGGGGACAGGATGGATTGTGCCTTTTCCAGTATTCCCCACCCACTGACCCAGAGCATGAAACCCACAGAGTTCTTGGAACTGCAAACAGTGTTTGAATTCAGACTAAAACTGGAAAACAGAAACTGGCCTTTTTTTTCTTTTTTTTTTTTGAGTCACATCAGTCAATGCTATTTACAAAATCCATTTATGGAGACCACAGGTGGACACTCTGACTCATTACACATGAATACTAAATATATCCAAGACAATCTTGGAAAATCCCATAAAGAAAGAGGGAATAGCCGTCTGATTTTTATATTTGTAACATTGGGGTTTGGATGCCAGTAATGGAAATTACATTGTTTTCACAAAAAGCAGGTGAGGGACAGTAAGGGACTGAATGATTGCCAGAATGAATGTGGCTGGAAGGAGAAGGCAGCTCGAAGCTGGACACGGAGGTAGGTTTGTCATGCTGCCGTAGGTTGCTGTTTGCACTTGTGGCAGGCTGTGGTGAGGTTAGCAATGCATTCCACAATTGTTGGGAGTTAAGAAAATGTTATGTCCCTTAGCCAGGGTGAAAAGCACACCTGACCAGGAAGCCAGCATAAAATTCAGTACTGTCTCAGCCCTGCTTCTTGCTACACGGAGAATTTGAATAGTACTTACGGCCTCATATCCTGCCACACATTTTATTCTCCCTGATCTTGACAACCAGGGAGGTCCAAGGTCTGTAATATATACAGGAAAGCAGATAATGGATCCCTTTATGTTTGTCATCACTGAATTCTGTTTTGATGGATATTTCAGTGCCAAGCCTTCTCTTATTCTCACTGCTGAAGGAGAGCTGTTGCTGGACTCTCTGGAGTCCCTAGCTTAGCCCTGGGAAATGTAATAGCATGAAACTGAAATAAGCCATATTAGTTCTAGCATGAAAGCTTGCTTTATATGTAAACTGAGAAAAAACAGACTCTGTTAAGAGGAACTAACTGAGGAAAGAGTTAAGTGATTCTAATCTTTACCCTTTCCTGAATGACCAGTAAAGTGAATAAACTTGATGCCAAAAAGCAAATTTTTACTTGTAGGTCACCCAAACCTGTATGAAATTTCTCATTGCCAAGATCCAAAGTCACATTCTGTCTTGGCAGTGCAAAAGAATTCCTCTCTACTCCCCACTTTGAAACATCCCCAAGAACTAGAAAGAACCCTGTCACTGCAGTCTTGTTGTAAATAGCAATGTGGTACTGTGAACACAGGCACAATGAGTAACTATTGATGGAAAGTCAAATGAAGCAGTTACAGTTGTTCTAGTTAAAGCTAGTGTGAAGGCAGTTTGTATCAAGTGGTTTGCTAGCTGAGCTGATATAACGGGGACTTAATTTACTTTCTTCCTACTAAGATCTGCTAATTTAGCTTGGCTTGCTGATACTTTAGCAAAATAGATACAACTTCAAAAAAGTCACTCTTTTGGTAACTTGAATGACTGAACTTCTGGAGCTCGATGTGGAAATACCCAACCCGTCTATCTGCTTGGCTTGCTGCAGTCAGTCTCTAATGAGCTCTCCTTTTGTTCTGTATGTCTCTCTAATGCTCCTTTCAGCCTGCTGCTAAAGTGCTTCTAATGGCAACTTCTGTTTTTTCACTGCTTTCAAAGGAGTTGATTCTTCAGCATATTACACCCGTTTCCATCCATTCACATTTAACACTATCTACTTCAGTAGACTTAAACCAAAATAAAATATTGCTTTAAATTTCAGGATGTTGTTGTTGTTGTCTGTTGAATTTAACTCATCGCCGGTGCTGAAGACACAAACAGCACAGCGCAAATGGAAAAGTTTATACCAAAAACAGAGGGATGGCAAAGGAGTATCCTTTTTTTCCCCCGTGGAAGAATGAGTGTCTTTGTTTCAACCTTAGGTTCAGCAATTTCTACCAACTCACTGTCTGCAAATCTTGGTTCTGCATTGATCATCATAGTCATATGAAATTATTTAAAATGCATTTTGTTGCCAAAGTCACATGAAATCATTTAAGAAAAACTTTAAAAGTGAATTTGCCAGCTCATCTCTCATTGAAACACACTTTTGCCTTAAAAGAACCTGCTGAGTTGTAAGAATGAGCAGGACTGGGCATTTTCCCAATAATAAGATGGCAATAACAGGAAGGAATGCTTGGCTATGTTATATGGTAAGTGAACAATGCTTCCATGAATTTTATGTGTTTATATTTGTAGACACTTCGTGGTGACTTAGTTCTGTGGCTTTTTTGAAATTACCCAGTGCAGGAAAATCACACAGGTGGTCTGCAACCATCACTAAGACTTTTTTAATACCCCCAACAAAAGTAAAAGGAAATGTTTAAGTACTTTTGTGGAGAGGAGATGGAAAGGAAACTTTTTGAGGGTAAAGAGTAATTTTATGAGCCTAACTATGTTTCATTTAAAGCTTTGCAATGTCTCTTCACTTCAATCCAGTTTCACTCAGTGCGTACTTTGGTCTCTGTTACAAAGAAGCAGCACTACTGAAGATTCCCTCTCTTTCATGAGGTAAAAGGTCAAAAGATAACAAAAGTTTGAGTGTGTTGATACTGAATACCTGAAATCTGATCCCTGCCTTAGAAGCAGAGCTCCCATACTGCTGAGCTACCAGCTCCAGGTCACTGCTGCCTCTCTGAACTCATGGACCTCAAATTCAAGTTACAGAGTGTCCCTATTTCAGTGAGAAGGAATAGTGTACTCCTTACTCCCAGCTTGATGGTTAGGCTCTGTTGTGTGAAGCAAAAACCATGGACTTGGGCTCTGTCATCCTGGTCCATATGCCAGCTCTCCTACTTGAGCAAGTACCATAACCTTGGAGTTACTCTGTTGCTCACCTCTTCCCACCATCTTTAAATGTAGGTCGCTGTGGCTCAGGTCTCAGTGCACTCTACATGTGTTGTGAGCACACTCAGTTTATCAAGCTGCATTTTCATTTTGTATGAATCTCAAGAAGCCCTAGGAAGGAGAATGGCTTCTGAAAGCTGAGCTCAGACAAAAATGTGCTCACTCCTGTGAGCAGAAGTAGTAACTGAATGTGCTGATCCACGCGCATATTTGGATTATACGCAGTTTTCCTGCATCATTTGGAGTCAAAATCATCAATTTAATTGCATTTTAGGAGTCTTTTTTAATTGAAAAGGAGGTTTGTCAGTGGATGTGTGAGTTGTTGTATCATAGAATCATAGAATATGCTCAGTTTGAAGGGACCTGTCAGGTTCATAGAGTCCAACTCCTGGCCCTGCACAGGACACCCCAAGAGTGACACCATGTGCCTGAGAGCATTGTCCAAACTCTTCTTGAACTCTGGCAGGCTTGGTGCTGTGACCACTTACCTGGGGAGCCTGTTCCAGTGCCTCTGGGTGAAAAACCTTTTCCTGATACTCAATGTAAACCTCCCCTGACCCAGCTTCAGGACATTCCCTCAGGTCCTGTCACTGGTCACGAGAGTGAAGAGATCTGTACCTGCCCCTCCACTTCCCATCCTGAGATATCCATTCACCTTGTTTAGCTATTAAAACACAAAATTATTTACAGGACTTCTGAGGCCCAGAATTCATCTGAGTGAGTAAGAATGTTCTGTATTTCAATAAAAAAGGGATGAGGCCTTTCAAGAAAAACTCAAACCTGTTCTTGTCTTAAAGGAAATTGCTCTTTGACTGCTCTGGCTGCTCTGCATCCTTCAAAGGAGACCACACTGTGTCAGCTAAATGACTGAAAAATAGATTTTTTTACCAGACTCTGTAGACTTGGACCCTCAAAATTGTTTTAAACAAAGTTGAGACACCACAAAACTTCAATTCAGTATGAATTATTCTTTCTGCTGCTTCCACTAAGGAAAAAAGCATAAAGTATTTCCTGTGCTGAACACTAAAATTCTTCTCACTTTTGCTGCAAGGGATCTGTGTTTAGTTCAAAGGCTTTGCTTTTAAACCATAAAATTTTCCTGCTAGACACTGTGTATGCATTTGCTGTGTTTGTACAGTATTAGGAAAAAGAGACTGGAATGACATCCTCCTTTTCTTCTTGTCTCTACTTAGAGCACTGGTCTCAAGCCATGAATCAGGGAATAGACATACTACCAAAAAGCAAGGAGAGTGTGTATGTAACTCATGAGCACCAAATTTCCCTCCGTTCAAATCCTAGGTCCACTGGTAATGACAAGAAACTAGTAGAGCCTAAACTAGCACCTAAGGACCAGGAAATGAGCTGACCAGATCTCTTGTCCCCTGTTGACCCCCTCAGGCAGCTATTAAATATTGTCAGGCGGAAATTCCCAGGGACAGGGCCTGATTCACTTTTTCCCAGAGTATACTGGTATCTCATAAGTGGAATATAATAGCATAATGGTGCTTGTTCTCACAGAATCTACTGAGCACCAGCTTCCTGAGTGTACTGTACACTGAGTTATTTACTCAGCTTTATCAATTACACTGGAAAAATGCAGCACCTTTTTTTTAATCTCATGCAAAGCAGTGGGTTTGTATGTTTGCATGTGCTGTAGTCAATAATGATTAGCAGCTTACGTGTCTCAGCAGTTTCTTTTCTTTTCCTTAAATTTTAAATAAAATCCAGTGGAAATTTAATACTCTGATTTGTATTCTTCCTCTCACCCATATAACTTCCCAGAGCTGTCAGATCTCATTCGCAAGCTTCCCTTCTTCTGTCACCAGAAAATTACATCAATATTCCACACAACCTGATGCATCCTCTTGATACTTTATCCAAAGATTAGAGAAAACGTAGATAAAGTATGAACCAAAGTGCGGACAGTTATAACTGTTGGTCCTGGAAACAATGCATTTTGCAAAACATATTGTCTTTATTATAACTTACAAGAATTGTCTCAAAGTGAAAAGCCTGGGTGTGTGCAGTGATCTCACACACCAGGTATTGCCTCCAAGATATAAACATTGAAGGAACTTTGGCAGTGTGTTGTTTCCCCTGAGTACTGGAAAGAGCACAAGCATAACACAGTCTGAATCTAAGACCTCATTAGGGTTTTCCTGTAAAGGATGTATTATGGAGAGCACTGAGAAAGCTGAGAATGTGCATCTGAGCTAATATCTGCACTGATTAAAAAATTTTAAAAAAGGAAAGCAGCAAACCTCTTAAAATAGAGTGGAATGCATTGTTTGTGTTTATTTTTTCTCTCCAGTTCCATAGTTCCTTGGAATGCAGCTCTAAGTAGTTGATTCACAATTAAGAGAGTCTTCAACTGGAATGATTGAAGGTCCCTTGAGTTTCTTTACTGGAAAACCCTGTCAGCAGTCAAAACTTTGCTCAGGAAAGGAAAATGCTGCTGTGATTCAAGTGTGAATTCCACTGTTAAATAAATTTAAATCCACACCAGTTACTAACAAAGTTTAATCTTGGGTTATTTTTTTCAATACTTTTCTTGTAAGTAATGAATTCCTGAAGAGAAACTTTTGATATTATGCATTGTCAATATCTTTAATACCAAATTCACTGTGGTGTGATATACCTGTGGTGAATATAGGAAACCAGAAAAAAGGGGTCACAATTACCTATCCACTTCTTAGTCATGGCCATTGGCAAGAACTTGCAATGGCTACAGAGACAGTGCCAACCATTCTTGGAAGAAACACCACCACAGAGGGCAATTAATACAGCTTGTTTATTTTCTGGCAGCCTGCAATACTTATTGGGCCACTGAGGGAGAGCCAGAGGCTGCTTTAATCTTCAAGAATTAGAAATAACATACTGTGGCAGAATTTTAGAGATTGGACTAGATCCATGTTAGTTTTATTGCTCTCAAAAAACATTGAGACCACATAGATGCTCATATTTTTCTGTACACCCATAAATACCACTCAGATTCTGACACTGAACATTCATTTCATTTCATTTCATTTCATTATTTTATATTTTACTGTTTCTCCCCTGGACCTACTCCCCCTTTGCTCAAGCCTGCCCCCTGAATTTCCTGGGACTGAAGAACATATTTCCCTCTATCTTCTGCCTCTGATTGGAAGAAACAGCCTCAAAAGATCAAGAAACAGACCAATGGACTGTTCTTGGTGTTTCTCTCAGGAATTAAGGTTTGATTGTCAGTGGCTTGTAATTTCATTGGAAGAGGCAGCTACAGCCAAGTGGGAAGATTAAATTATTTGGGGACAGTGAGTTCACCCAAGAGAGAAGGGGTGGAGAAGACACTGTCTTAGCAGAGTCACTTTTGTGCTGGGAGAGCAAGTGCCTGGACTAGGCTGTGCTGGGAGGTACAGACTAACCCAGAAATGACTAAAATAAATGGTCCTTGAAACATGATTTGGAGCAGAGCCTACAGCACATCTGAAGCACACCAGATAAATCCTAGAAATGGTTGGGAAAGACATCAGACTGCAACAAAAGGCTGAGCCTTGCTTTAAAGTCCTTGGAAAAGGCTCACTAGAAAAAATGACTGGGTACTAAGAATGACTGACACTACATGATTTCCGGGAAACTTAGTACCTGAGAGTGCCTGTGGGATGGGCAGAGGATGTGCTTTGCTTAGATAAAAGTACTCCGGTTTATTTAAAAGCTTCAGCCATCCTTGAACTTGCTTTCTGATTCCCTGGAAGGGAATGGTGCAGCCAGGGGAAAGATTGTTGTTCCAGATGTAGATCTGGGTTTCTCTCAAGGCCTCCCCTGATCAAAGGGTCTTACTAGAAGATTCTCCCCTGCCATTGCAAAGCTGCTCAGAGCATTTAAGCACATTCATTTTACGGTGATAAGAGTCCACAGGTGTATTTCCCTGTGTTTTCTCAGCTGGTTGGTGTGAACACCTCCCCCGCTTTCTTGTACAGAATAGATCCCAAACTCAGCCCTGCACTTTAAGCTCCTTGAAAATCTGAGTTTTGCTACTTCCTCTATACCTAATCAAACATTTCAGACCCATTTTGCAACTACTTGCTTCTTCTTAGACCTGGTAGGTGTCATAGGTTAGCAAGCATAGTCCCGGAAGGGACGTCCTTGCTAAGGGGTGCTTACAGTTTCCTCTGGGAACTGATAGAACCTATCAGCTGGCCAGTTTGGATATGGACAATTCTCTAAGCCACTTAAAGTTGTGATCACCTCTGTGATCCACATTTAAGAATAGGCAAACTCCCCCTCCAAGCTCTCTCTCGTTTCCGGCGCTGGGACAGGTGGCTGCAGGGCCCGAGCAGGGCCCAGTGGGCCCGGCCCAGGCCCTGCTTGGGCCAGGCCAGGCCGGGCCACGGCCATCCTGAAGCCATGGACCTG
>NW_008246058.1:5547414-5567903 GCF_000691975.1 Corvus brachyrhynchos
AATGGACTGAACAATATTTGGAAGTGGGCAGCTGTCTCGTTGTGATAATGTTTTCATAGCACAAGCAAGAAGAGACTTCTCTTTCTAAATGGACTGAACAAGGTTATTATGGAAGTGGTAAACAGACTGAACATCTGAGGGGTTGTCTTTGAACATCGTCAGTGGGAGAAGGGAGGAAGGTGGGGGGAGGAGGAGAGTTCTGAAGGTGGTATAATTTTTTTTCCTTCTTTTAGGTCTGTTAATAAACTTCTTTATATTCTTTCAAGTTTGGTGCCTGCTTTGCATTTCTCCTAATTCTTATCTCACAGCAGATAAACAGTAATGAGTATTTTGGACCAAACCACTACACTAAATTGGTGTTTCCGCCCGGTTACAAACCGAACCCGCGACAGTAGGTAAGGACCATCAGGGAGGTGGGAAAGGTGGCTCTACTAGGAGGTACTCTTTTTTCACAGATTTCTGCAAAAAAGATCTCTGGCCAGTATTAGGAAAAAGTAATTTTCTGTCTGTAAGCCTCCTTCTTGGTGTTCTGGCAAAAACAATGGACAGGTTTGGATAGGTCCTGGGCAGATCTTCTTTTGAGACCAACATCCCCAGCTCAACCTCTTGCAGACTGTGTTGCCTCCTGATGTGCCCCAAATACACAACACTTGCAGTGAGGTCCAATAATTTATAGGAGACTGCTGGAACTGCATTCAGAGGAAAAGGCATACAGTCATAGTGGTAGAAAACAGCAATACCTCCTTATGAATGATAAATACAAAGCTCTTGCCTCATAACTCTGCCAAGAGTTTGTTAATTTAGTTCCCTGTCTACTTCTGTAAACACCCAACAGAAAATGTCCTCTAATCACATCCCTTCCCCTCTACTAATGCTCTCTCTGTGGTGACAATGGGTGTAGTGGGCCTAAAGTCTTCAAGGGTACTTGGAAAGCCTCTCCCTAAACCTTTTGGAAATGTTGCCTGGTTCTTTCCCGAGGCTTTCCTAACTTGTAGCTCTTCTGATTTCAGTGTCAGTAAAAGGGGAGCAGAAGTTGCAGAGTTTATTCAGGACTGTTGGCTGCTCCCTAGAAAGGACCCTGAGAAGCCAGTGAAGACCTTCTGCTGTCTCCATATAAAATCAGCATAGCTGACGAAGGTTTTTATAACCTCTACTTATACAGTCCTAGTGACACTGAAGCCATAGCTTTTTCATACAACCTCTCCCAGTATTCAACAGTCTTCCAACCAGAAAGTATTTCCAGGTGCAGCCTTCAGTTCTCTTACTGTCTTTTAACTTCATTCCTTTCTCTTCTGTGCTCAGTATGGGTAGAGAATAGCTAATTTTGCTGTTACTTTTTTAGAAGGTCCCTTTCTTCAGACTAAGCCATCCCAGTTCTTTAAATTCTTTCTTTGCATAATGCTTCATTCCTCTCTCTTTCATTTGTCCATTTGCTTTCTGTTTTGGGTAGATAAATAGCTACAAAAATGCTCAAAATGGCCCTTGGGGGATACTGAATAAAAACCTTGTAATCTCTGTAGTCATCAGCTCCTTTATCCATACTAATAAGGCAGGATGAGGCCTGGGTAAAAAAACAACCCCAAGGCACAGCTAATGCAAAACACATATAAAGCAGAAAGTGAGTCTCTGTTTTGTAGGTCTGGAGCTGTTTTCACTGGACAGCTATTTCAGTAAGAAGATTTCCATAGAGAGAAGCAGCAATTCTGAAATACAGTGAGAGCACCTCAATCAGAATCTCTAACTTGTGCTCTGCAGCTTCTGTGCCGGAGCGCGAGGTGCTGCGATCTTCCAAAAGCGTCTCGTAAGCTGCTCGGCAGGGCAGCCACACACTCACACAGGCGTGCACGCACAAACGCACGGATAGCTTCAGCAATATGGGTCGATGGCAAAGAGGCAGGAAGGGTCTCCGTTTGGGGTTCCATGGATGGAGGTTTCGTGCACACATTGTGAACGGCCCCAGGGGCAAAGACAAGGAACAATGGAGGGTCCAGGTTTAAGTATGGGAGCGGGGCAAGCACCAGGGACCAATGATCTGAGGGCACAGGGGCGGTACAAAGGCGGGACTAGGGAATGGGGACCCATGGGGGAGCTCTGGGGGAGTGGCGATGGGGCAAGGGCCAATGGGCGGAACCTGGAGTGGAAAACCTTCAAGGGCAGGGACATATAAGGTATAGAGGGGGCGCAGAGGCTCAAGAGCCAACCAAGGGAGCAGAACTGGGGTACATTAATAGAACAAAGCATCCTGGGAGAGGCTTCTCTTCTCACCGGGAGTGAGGCAGAAGTCTCTGGTACTAGGGACTGTCTTACCAGAGAACTCTGTTTGTGCCTTGTACCACAGGCTAACTAGCCACCACAAATCAGGAAGATTTTTTTTTGCAGAAAGGGTTCTTAAACATTGAGAATGGACTGTCTAGGGAGGTGGTGGAGTTACTGTCCCTGGAGGTGTTCAAGAAATGATGGGATGTGGCACTCAGTTCCACGGTCTAGTTAGCAAAGTGGTCATCAGTCAAAGGTTAAACTCAATAATCTTGGAGGTCACTTCCAATCTAAATAATTCTGTGATTCTGTAATTCTCTCTGGCATTTGGCTATGCTCAACAGTGACAGAAAATTTGGGCTCAGTGGACTCAAAGACAACTATGAGTAAATGCCATTTCCCATTCTTCAATCCTTTTATCTCGGATCTTTCATTCATATGCACTGGTGGATGGCTCTATGGCATGTACCCTTCAGCCCCTTCAGGCAGAGCTCTGTTTCCTCTGGAGCAACAGACCCAAAAATTTATTGGCCTGTGACAATACAGACTAAAAATACCTTCTGAGCAAGATCATTTATTCTCCTTATCAGCTTGGGTTATGGTAATGGCTGTCATGCCTGGCTACACCTAATCCTGGAAGCTGGAGAGTCTGTAGTGTTGTCCATAAGCCACTTCTCTAAAGCTTCAGGCTACAGAGCTTGCATATAATTTTCTAGGATTGCACAGCCTTCTGAAGTTGTTTTCTGTAACATTAGGTTTAGCCACTGGCTAAATATACATATTTGGCAAAGTATATTTCTGGTTAAGGTTCTGAAGATGTGTGATGTAATGAATTAAATGCCTTCCAATCCTGAATATATAAAATATGCCATGCTGTATTTAGCATAGCTGCGGAGAGGAAGAAAGAACATCTACCGGTAGACTGGGTGAATCAAAATGCCAGGGTGGATTTTGACAAACATTATTTAACTTGCACCATTGGTTATATGCATTTTCAATGTAGTATGATAAATGCAAAGTGGTCGTATTTCAATGTAGCCCTCTATTAGGGAAACATTTGTAACTTCAGCCCAGAGCATATGGGTAACAGGATAGCCTTGTTAGCAAGATGTGTATCTGAGTAAGAGACAAGCCTCTTACAACATCATATGAATCAGAGAGGATGCAAATCTCTGAGTATTTCACTTTGGATCTGTGGATTTGCTACAGGTGCATCTCTTTCTGTTTGCCAGCATCAGATCTCTTAGTGGAATGGAAATTTGAGGTTTCTGATAGTCCCCAAAGTAGACCTTATCAGATAATTTTGCCAGCCACTTATTCCACTTGAGTATTTTGAGAAGAATTGAAATGCTATGCTTGCTTAGCTGTCTGAATTGCTCTCTTGTGTAGGCATGTATCAACCAGATATTAACCCTTTTGTTTGGTCCATATGGCAATATTAGTTGTCATAAGCTTTTCTTCTCCTGTGTTTTTTCTGATGCAATTACTGTGGGAAGAGACAAAGGGATATGTTAAAGCGATTTTTAAATATGTTTCTATGTGTGAGCTGACTCTTGACACTCAGAAATCTGCTACAGAGAAATGGAGGAGTAAAAAATATTTACAGTATATTTTTTAACCTAACGTTATTCTGACATTTTAAAATTGATTACCATGATATGCAACACTGGTACCATGGAGAAACAGAGATGAGTAACTGGGGAAGCCTGGACTCAGACTTTCTCTAGGACACTCACAAGAAGTAAAATCCAGTCTGTGCTCAGAGGGATATATCTGATTGACTGTGATAGATATGACAGGTTTTCTTCCCTGAGACCAACTGGAAACCAGAATTATTCTGCTGCCATTCACCCTATTACAGTATTATAACCTGACCCAAAACAAATTTGAAACACAATTTGAAATGTGTTGAGTATTCACATTTGGTACCCAAGTAATTTTTTAGCCTTAGTATGGCCAGACCAAAACATCCCAGTCCAATTTTGAAAAAATGGATAAGCCATATTATTCCCAGAGTGAATTTCCCCTTTCAGTGCAATAACTTCTGGGCTTTACCACCCCACGTGGGAAAAGTTTATTTTACATTATATTGTCATGGCTACACCCAAAACTATTAAAAATATCATTGTGGAGACGAAGCCTTTTTTTAGAAAGTCTCCGTTAAAAAAAAATCCTTTAAGTAACAACTGTTTGGAAGACCCATCTATTAAATTAAGATATACTTTGTCAATGAGGCTATAAAATGGTGACTGAGACATATCTTTCAGTGAGAAGTGAAGGAGAAATACTCAAACTCTTAAGAATGACAGAGATTTAGCCTTCACAAACTGACAAAGGAAGAAAGGAATTACCTTTCTTGACATTTTCACACCAGTGCTTTCCTGGAGTATTTTGTTAGAGTCGAACAAAACGTATTGGCAGTAATTAGGGGAAATTCTTGTTATGCGGGAGACAAGGCTACATGACCTAATGGTCTATTCTGGCCCATGATTTGTTTTAGTACAACTACTTACTTTATGCAATTTTTTTCCAATTCAACATAGTTTAGCAGTTAGTCAAAATGGAATTTTGTTGTTCCTAGTACAGAAGCAATAGATAAATGTGGGTAATGTTTATTTGAAGATTTCAGTGGTCTGCACATCTTGATGTGGTTTCTTTCATGGTTTTGCATATGAAGGATTCCACAGAATGTGAGATGTGATTGAACTCACAGTCTGAGGTTATACAGTATGATATACAGTTCTCACAAAAAAATACAAATGTGCTTTGAACAGCCTGCAGGAGCCCTTTCCCAGGGAAAACACCACACAGGGTCTTCTTATTTAATGCCATGTTTTTCATTATGAACTTGCAACTGGTCATAAAGACAATAAAGGTCATTATCAAGGGCAGAGAATGTGCACAGAGGGCACTGAAGACCAACACCAGCTCTGATTTTCCTTGGGGGTGCTGGATATGTTCCATACTGTTCAACAGCTACCAGGGATGTGTAGGAAGCCTGACTCACTCTCAGTCATTTTGTACCTGTTTTTATTCCTTTAGGCATGCTCAGTCAATTACTCATTTGGAGAGAAAAAGATCCCAGTAATTTGGAACTGATTTGCTCTTAAACTAGAAAAATACTTTCTGTACCTCTTGCCCAGTGGCACCCAGGGCTTCTCCAGCAGGGAAAGCATGGCATGCAGAACAGTTCATCTGGGGAATGGATGAGCTTAAAAAATTGATTGAAAGAAAGTGATATTAAACTTGCATCTTGCATCACCCTTTCTCCTTGAGCTTCATTACTTCCATGTCTGCAATTAATGGGCTGTGTCTTCCGTGCTTTCATAGCATTTTTTGTGGCAGGAGTGATACCTGTTGCAAGTATGCCTTTCAGTGCAATACATAAAAGAGAAGAGATCAGCATGTAGTGACCTAAAATATTATTTTTATATTTTTTATATATTATAAGATCATATTTATCCATAAAACCATGAGAGGGCAGCATTCTCTCTATCATCCATATTCTCTTTCTGCTAGAAAATTAAGAGAGACTTTCTTTAGCATTCATCTCATAAACCACAGAAAATGTTATATATAATTCAGAGCTTGATTCAATATTCTTTGTAATCAATAGGAATGTTTCCCTTGATTTAAATAGGTGTTGGACTGAGGCTTCAGTTGTTCAAAATGGCATCAGGAAGAACTGTTTACATAATTTAAATCAGAAGATACCAAAGAAAAAAAACCAGTAGGGAAATTACTTAGGTGGTGGTTAACCATGAGAACAAAATAGCAATATTGGTGTATTCCCCACTTCTTTGTGCCTTTGAATGCAGACAAAGATATCTCTTTGGAAAAAGTGGACAAAAGCTGCTGGACTCAATACTGAGGTAGCAGAGTGGTGTTCTGTGAACTGTATCACATAAAAGATTAGTTGAATTTCTGTGTATACAGACAAGATAAACCACACTTTTTTTTGGTGCTGTTTCTAATTAATGAGTGGAACAGCAACTAAGGGTTTCAGGGAGTGATCTTACAATCAAAATGGGATGTATTCAAAATGGACAAGGACCTATGGCCATAAACTAAAACACAAGAAGTTCCACCTCAATAGGAGGAAGAACTTGTTTACACTGAGGGTGGCAGAGCACTGGAACTGGCTGCCCAGGGAGGTCATGGAGTTTTCTCTCTGAAGACATTCAAAACCCACCTGGAAGATTTCCTATGTCACCCACTCTAAGTGACCCTGCCTTGGCAGGTTGGACTGGATTATCTCCAGTGTTCCCTTCCAACCTTAAGTATTCTGTGATTTCCACATGTGGGGGTAGAACTAGATGACCTTTAAAGGTCCCTTCCAACCCAAACTTCTTTATGATTCTGTGATCTTCTGTAAGCGAGCACAAAGCATTTGCATCATCTACGCTGTACAGGCAACCAAGTTTGCTAAGCAAAATGATCTCTCCAGCTCTGGAGTTCATTAATGTGGCCAATACCATTAAACCAGCCAACAGTTTCAATGCAAAATGTTACAGCTGTCACGTGAACCTTTGAGTAACATCAATACGATATTGTAGGAATAAGTGATTGGGGGTTTTGGAAGAATTAATTGTGCATTTTTTGCAAAATTAGAACAGGTTAAGACGGAGAGAGCAGTTTTGAAAAAGTAAAGCAGAGAATTTTACTTCTGAATAATTGCTTCAGAAATAGGTCACGAGAATCTACAGCTTTTTAGTCAGATCAATATTTAGACGTCTCACGGTGTTGGTCCAATGGAGAGTGGCAAGCACTAATTAGCATTCTTGCTTGCAGTTTCAGCAGAGAGAATTACTATTTAATGAACAAGGAAACCAAGCCATTCTTTCTATACTGCTTGACATGGTGACCCAACCCCAACCCCCAATGGGTTTATGATGAAATTGAATTTTCTTACTTGTTTACTTCATCTCCTGCTGGTGAGGGAAATTCCTGTATGTCTCTTACTCACAGCATTTCAGTAATTTCAACACCCCTAAAATGATGCACAAAGTTTTCACTGTGAATACCCTTAGGAGGTACCACAAACTGTGGTTTCACAGAAAAGTCATTGGGACAAATGCAATGGTAGGCAAATGCACACAATTCCCAAAGTTTGCCCCAAGCAACTATTCAACGTCTGAGAAAGCAAAGGACCTCCACAAGGGTTGGCAATAAAACAAAAATGTTATTTAATCTACAACTACTTTCATATTGGTGCTATTTGATCCATATCTACTTGCATTTTCTTTCATTGATATGCACTACTTAAAAAGATTTCCCATTTTTTCAGAGGGAAAAGAACTGTGTCTATCTGTGATTTTTAAATAGGACCACCATAAAGAAAAAAGTTAATTTTCTAGTTGTGCTTTGAAGACTACTAAAGGTTGTTAACATTTGTTAACTTCAAGTATTTTTGCATAGTTTCCATAAAAAATAAAAATATGAGGTACTATTACATTTCCCGTAACTCGACATATAAAAATGAATTCAATAACAAGGGAGCTCTGCCAAGATGGTTGTATATTTTTTTAGAGAAATAACGTAGCTGTTCAGACTAGCTTACATTTTACATGGGGTTTGAATTAGCACTTTTTCAATGGATCTCAAAAGCATTTTTCTCTGCTATTCAAGTCAATACTGAAGCTCCAGTTCAGGAAGGTGCTTCATAGTGTGAGTAATCCTATTCAAAGCAGTGGGCCACTGACACACTTAGAGTTGCCCATGTACTTACATATCCCAGGAATGAGGCCATGGCATACAATGAAACCAGCTGGAATATGGGAGATGCTCCCATGATTAGAGTCTCACCTTGTCTCAGATGGAGTCGTGCACTTCCCTCGCAAGAGGGAAGCAACGATACATTTTGTTGGTATAGGACAGTGAGTTACCAAAGTTCAAAGGTAAATGTGACAGTGGCTTAACAAGGTTCAATGGCAAGGTATGTGCTGCATGGAGGACAGCGTCAGGCAAAACTGTCGGGAGACCCTCCCTTGAGTCATGAAGTTCAGAAAGGATCCCCTTGCATTCTAAATTCTTTCCCAGCAAGGATTTTCAGGTGTGGTTGGATTCAGGCTCAGTCCCAGAGTTGGTCAATGGTTTATGTCTAAATGATAACAGATACACAATAAGCCTTTACATCACTTAGCTAAGATTTCAAAGTTTCAGTGCTCCTATTCCCAATTCACCTACTGGGTATCTGATGTGATGAGGTGTGAAGGGCTGGGAGCCCTTGGCACAAGAGCCCTCTGCACTCCCTTGGAGGAGAGAGGCCTGAGGACAAGACGACCTTCCCCAGAGATAAGCAGCCTTCCTCGGGTCATGGTGACAAAGTGAACCTCCCCCAGCATGCCTTGTTTCTATATGGTAATAGCCTGTACCCAGTTGGCTAGTTGGTTTCTCCCCCACCCCCTGCCTTTCCCATAGAAGATCCCTGTTTCTGCCCCTCAGTAGGGAGTTCTCGTCCCTGGCCTTCCCTTCACAGAGGCTGCTGGACAATAAAGGAACTGCTATACGAGGCTCCTGTCTCTCTATCCCCGAGTTCATCTTGGGTGATTTCACAAAGGGCTGAATCACAAGAGCTGGAATCACTTGTAGCTAAGAAATCCCTACACTTGCTGAAAGTGCTTGCTGCCCAGGGAATCTGGCCACCGCCCCTGGAAGAGTTGTTTCTTGCAGGACACTCTTGCTAGGAAGGTCATGGCACACGGGGTTGTCCGCCCTTAGTTCTCCTGAACAGCAACAATAAGGATTCTCTCGGCCTTAAGGAGTAACCCTGGGAGGCATCCCCAATCAAGGGGTGATCCTGGCATGCAACTCTGCTGCTGTGCAGGAGAGTTCAACAAGTTTTGGGCTGTCCACTAGTTAAGGGATAACTTGATTGACTTATAGTGGTATCTGCATACCAGCTGTATTTTGGCTGGCATATGCTCAACTAGCCCTCAGCTGCCGAGCAAGACTTATAGCCCTTAGTTCTTGTGTTGTTATCTGTCTCTCCAGAGTCCAACTTAATACAGACACAGCCATTCTGACCACTACTGATGGCTATTGCTTAAGCAGAAAAAGGGTGAGGGAGAAGGACAGCACCATACACTGGAGTACTGATTTGATGTTTAAAGTAGTGCCTGCTCTTCATGGGTGGGGTGCCACTGCCTCATGCTTGACCTTACCTAGATTTATTTATTTGGAAAATATTCAAGAGGTCATAGTCCCATTGTGATGAATGTAAAACAGAGAAGTATGAAATGCAAACAGTGAAGACAGGCCTCAAAAGAGATGTCACAACTTGCAAGGAAAGTGAATATGGTAGTAGCAGCAAACAACATCATAGCTTTATGCCTCCTCCATTTTTGAGAGAAGATGGAGTGAGGGAGAGAGGGGTGAAATAAGGAAAAGATGGTGAGGCTGCCTGAACATAAATGGAGATAAGGGGAGAGAAGAAACAGGTCTTTACTGTAGGACTACGAGATTCCATTAAAGAGATCGTTAATTTGGATTCTGACCTCTCCCATTGTTGAATCAACTCCAACCACTGGGAGGCAGGGAGAAGGGAGATTGAGAGATAACCATCACTGTCTGGCTTTTGCTGTTGCCAGAGTGGCTGATGAATCTCCTTCACCCTTCTCATCAGCATATCTGGATTTAATTTGGTTTTCTCTTTTCTGCACAGTGCTGCTGTGGAAAGCCATGGATTTTCACTCATTTTAACAGTCAGCTGGTAGATTCAACAGGGAGCTTATTTTGCTAAATAAGCTAAAAAGCAAAACACCAAGAAGCATATTGCAGTGAAATAAAATATGGTCTCTAATTGATGCAGTAGTTTTGAATAAATCTTTCCATTGTCACAGTCAGCATGCTAAATGCCAAGGCCTGTCAGCAACACTTCTTAGTTACCTACCCAAGGTAATCATATAGCTCCTCTCATTTCAGAATCCAGCTGTTAGCAATACCAGTATATGGGGTTTTACCCAAAAAGAATTTTTTAAAAGGCAAAATATAAAGGACAGGCTCCACTTTGCAAGATTGTCAGAATCCCATTTCTTCTTGCAGAGCCAAAAAATCTTGGAAACCAGTGTGGATATTTTGCTGGGATTGCATGGGTGAGGTGATGCCCCAGCAGAGAAGTGAAGTCAATTAATTCAAAAGCCTTGCACTGGGCCACCCTGCCCTTTTGTAGAGAAATGGCATCGGGGAAGTAAACATCTGCAAACAGCCCATGCCACACAAGGCTTATAAATAGTAAATCTGCTGTCTTTAGTTATGGAATTGTGACGCTTTTTGTCTCTTTGCAACTTCCAACTCTGCATATAAGCAGGAACAGCAGCCACTTTGTCCTTGGAGTTCCTTGAGTCTAAGGAAAGAGAGGTATCCAAAGCACACTCAGGCTGAAATTTTACATTTGTCCTCCCGGATGGTTGCCTAAGTATATTTACACTCTGAACATGTAAAGTCATTATATAGGGAGAATGGGAGGA
This sequence comes from Corvus brachyrhynchos, assembly GCF_000691975.1. NCBI lineage: Eukaryota > Metazoa > Chordata > Aves > Passeriformes > Corvidae > Corvus > Corvus brachyrhynchos. Next base: position 5,558,139 of record NW_008246058.1, read on the forward strand.
AAAATGGACCCCCAGTTTATGAGAAATGGGAGGCAGAGGGAGCAGAAAAGAGAATGCCACTGACTGCAGCTTTCTGCTATTGTGGGCCAGACATCACATAACCCCTTTCACAGAATTAATGGTTTAGTGAAAAAAAATGTTCTGATACCAGTCTGGCCCCAAACTCTGTGCTGTGCACCTCGCTGACATCTCTGAGTGATATGTCAGATTGTAATTAGACCTCTGAAATTAGAAGATAAAGAAAGGCCTTTTGTGGCATTTTCTGCCAAAAAGATTTAAATAATTTAAGTATTTAGCCTTCCAGAAATTATAATATATTTTTCAGGAAAAAGGGTACATTTTTTTTTTAAATTTTCTTCTGTTTTTCACAGGTGGCCCTTTTCTGTTCTCCTCTTACACTGAAGAGTCAAAATTTGTCCTGGTAAATCTACCCGTAAAATCAGCTTAGTTCAAGATTCTGCTGTTGTGAAAAAAACCACATTTTATTTATCAAGGGGTATTCAGGTCCTATAAAAATTATTATTGGCCTGAAAAGTCCTCCCTAAAAACATTTTAGAATTTATTCATGATAGTCTGTAGAGGCTTTTTTCCCAAGCTACTACATGGAAAGGATGAAATTTTGTATTAAATTCTAAAAGCTCAAAAAGTGTATGAAAAGATAATAATTTTCTATTAAATACTGAAGGACTTTCTTCCATGAGGATATAAGCAACCTCCACAGGAACTAGCAGTTATGCTGCAGAAGGATTTTTCAGGCTTAGAGAGCTTGAGGGAGGGTGTTTGAGTGCATTAGTATTCATTCCACGTTCATGCCTGCTGTTTCACATGCACTGTTTTGTGCCTCCATAAACTGCTCTGGATGCAGATCAAAATTATTTAAAAGAATTCACAGGGGAAAAAAAAGACCAGAGCAGCAGTTTCTATGTATTTCCACATTGCCTTCATTTTCATTGATATTTACTGTTAGCCTTTTTATAGCAATATGTAAAAAGATGGCAGAAGCAGAGAAGGGAGAGTCTTTGTCTGATAAGGAAGGCTTTTACATTTTAGGGAGAAGTTCTCACAACAAATCAGAATGATGTTAGCTTTCCTTGTGCAGTCAGCATCAACAATTTAAAGCAGCAGCACTGAATTCTTTAACTGAAAGGTCGCTTCAAAGTTGTTATTATTATTATTACTATTCTTTCTTGTTTACAATATCTGTTTTTACATAGGAAAAAGTATATTGATCTTTTGTGTGTTAATACTTTTTAATAGGGTGAACACTCACTTCCTCTCATTTTATTTTCCCCTTCTCAAGCCTCCTGAGTCCTAACCCAGTCCAAGAGCAGACCTAGCCAAGGAGCCATGCTTCCATCTCCTGCAGTTGAACTCGCAGCTGCAGGAATACTTACTGGAAAATTTTACTGAAGATCAAGCGGACACCATAACCTGCAATACATGGATTTATCAAGCAAGTTCTGCTTTACACCTGCTAAAAAATAGGCTTCTTGCTAAAAGCTTGAGAGGAACCTTTAATTTCTTGTTCACTGAAAGGATCCTGGTTCATGGCCCATCACCACTGACCCTTGGCTCCTTTAATATTTGTCCTAGTGGCGATTTTCTTGAATACTGATTGAAAAGGAGCATGGAAATGTGCAAACTTGTCTTACAGTACAAAGTTGTATTGCCTATTCTGACAGCAGGCCAGAAGAATCCCTGTACCTCTAGAAATATGGAAGTGTATGGAGATCTCCATGCAAAAAAAAAAAAAAAAGGCAGAAGCTAGAAAGTTAAGGGTAAGCTTCAAAAGCAAAATCCCACTGGGAGAGGACAAGCTTCGAAGAAAGCTGAGAGAGAAGTTTATATGTTTTTGGAGGGATTAATAAAGGTGGATTCAGGGAAGAGGTGCATCTTACACACATATACACACCCAGAGAAGTCTAATGTTCAACGTTTAAAATTCACATTGCATGAAATACAGCAAACTCCCAGTGCTAACTGAGGCACAGCATGGTAGATGCAAAATCTTTAAATCAGCACATTCCCTTGTGCACAATAATCAGTGACTCTGGGGAATCTCTTTAAAACGTCCTGGTCCCTGCTGGGTGAAGCACTGGAATCTGTGCTGTTGCTCTCAGGGTGCCACCCTGCTGCGTATATGGCGATGAAGAATAAATATGCATGAAGTTGACAGTTAGTTTGGCTTCCACCAAAGCTTAATTTAGCTCACGTCTCAGTGCTGAGTAAGAGAAATTAAAAACAATAATTAATAGTTCTTTTAACACAGTGAATAAAGAGCAGCATGTGATAAAAATGCTAAATCTGGGGAAACTTCAGAGCTGGAAGATAAAGATTGTGCAATGCCTTCCACATTGCCGAGGAGGTACAACATACTTTGCAGGGCACTGATGGACTAAACAAAAGAAAATGTCTGGCCAGAGGAAACAAAGGAATGCACTGCAGCATCCAGGAAGGATGTAGCACAGTCCACACCAGCTGGAATGCCTCTTCTGAGGAGTTTGAAATTCCTTCCATCTCCCCCCCGCTCCTGTTTTTGGTTTTCGACCTTCTCTGCCAAGAAAAGGACAAAAGCTTTATTATGCCTGAAGTCTGGCCACAAACAACATTACCTAAAAGGTGCTTCAGAGCATTTAGTACATGAGCATGTGCTATTTCTGCAGGGACATGGCAAGCTTTCCCAGTGACTTTTGCCATCATCCACAAATTACATATTCCTTCTGTGTTACTTCACAAAGGTCCCTCCTTTTTTTCTTGGCTTGCACCACTGCACTCACTTCCTTTGAAGCAAGAAGCTGCAGACCTGACATTGTACAAGGAATTTCAAATAAATTCTGAAAGCCATTTTGGGGAGGAAATATTGGGTATTCATTATTGATTTCATTACTTTATTGTGATTGATTTTGAGTATAGCTGTAAATGGGGGGGTTTTTTGTGGGTGTGCTGCACAACCTGTCTGAGGAAGGCAGCATACTTAAGAAATTTTAGAATGTTTTAAAAAGTACAGCAAGTACAAGGCAGAAAAGTACATTCATTTTTTATAATATGTATACGCATATATATTACACATATATTGCATATACTTACCACCTGCCCATCAAACACTCATTGCTCCCAGAGAGGGTGGGTAGAGTAGTAAGTAAAGAATCTTCAAACTTCAGTTAAGAGGGGTGATCTATGAATGATGAAGACATAGAGGTGGTTGGGGGAAAATGGGCAAGCTGAGGCTGGCCTCAGTGGCATGGAAAAGGAAACAGAAGCCATATGAAAAGAGACATGAAGATAACTAGTAAGGGAAAGGACCATGTCACTTTCAAAGGTGTGGACAAAATGCTTTAACTCAGTTCAGTGGGAAAAGGAAAGGCTATTGGAGAAATTCAAAGTAGCATGGCATTGATATGACAGATGGCAAAGCCAGGAACTTTCTATAAATAGGGAGGAAAGCATTGATCTGTGTCTGAAATCACTGTATTTGTAATGTTATCTACGTATGTATGTAACTCATAGAATGTTCATGAAGATTGCTTGATATTTGCAGCTGAAAGATATTGCTTTTATACCAAATATTATTTTGTTGATTTCTTTAAAAGACTGTACTCTCTCACAGTGGTTTTTCTGTCCAACCTCAGTCAAGTCTACACTTGAGATTCCAGTCTCTTACCTCACCTGCATTTCAGATTCTTCAGCAATGAAAGCCCCTGCTGTACTGTAGATGTTTACTGTCACAAGAAGCAGCCAAGGTCCTGTGTCCAAGAGCAGCCAGCTTCTTCTCATGGATGGCAACTGCCTTTAACTACTTTCCTGGTTGAAAGGGGAGAGCCTAGCAATCCACAGGTGGTGACACCATTTGGATGTAAACTATACAGGCTGTCCATCAAGCTGCATAAGCCAGTAGCTGGTTCACAGTTGAATGAACCCAGTGTCTGAGAGATTTGAATTCAGAACACGTAGCAAAAAAATCTCAGATCTCCATGCAAAATTCATTGAAGGCCGAAAGTGGCATCATTTCTGGCCTGACAATCCTGTGTACATGGAAAAGCAGAAGGAGGGAAAATTGGTGCCATGTTAATACTGCCCAAAAATACACAATGAAGTCAGACTGAAAGCAATAAAATTGCAGATGGCCCTCATGAGCTAAGAGGATCATTTTCCTTAACCAGTGACCTTCAATTACAGAGTAACAAGCAAATTAGTAGAGACAAAAAAGAAAAACCTGTTAGCCAGAAAATCTTACTGGCTAAAGCTTGTCTTGTTTCAGTTCCAGTTTCCATAGCTTTCGGTAAAACATGTGCTGTCTCTTTCTCTTTTGGAGTACTGGTGCTAACTGGAAATGTTGATTCTGGGAACAATGAATTCCTTCTTATCAAATGGGGTTTACTACTGAGTTTTTCAGAAAACTTCAAAGGTTTCTGAGTACTTGAAGGATCTGAATCATTGCCCCAAGCTTCCTGATGTCACAGAGATCAAGTAAGGAAGAAATTCAAGGCCAAAAACGGCAAGGCAGGAATGGCTAAATAAAACTGTCGTTTCTCAGTTCGCAGCTCTTCAGCATTCCTTACGCTCATGCTGGTTTGCCTGTAGGTAGGAGTGACTGTGAAGCAGGCTGGGATGTAAATTTACAGTGCAGCAATTTGGTGGCCCCTATACAAAGAGGGGAGTCTGAACTACAGTCATCTGAAGGGTAGAAATCTGATCTTACCCAGTTCAAATTGTTTATACAACCCGAAACATTCACAAATCCAGATGAATTAAATGGTGTCAATCCACTTTGAAAGGGAACTAGAGAAGATAACATTATCTGCCAGCAAAGGGTGTCTACACAGGGAACCAGCACTCTTCAGATTCACAAGCTGACTTAATTCCCTAGGTAGATGTAGTGGTTTGGTCCAAAATACTCATTACTGTTTATCTTCTGTGAGATAAGAATTAGGAGAAATGCAAACCAGGCACCAAACTTGAAAGAATATAAAGAAGTTTATTAACAGACCTAAAAGAGGGAAAAAAAATTATACCATACCTTCAGAACTCTCCTCCTCCCCCCACCTTCCTCCCTTCTCCCACTGACAATGTAAAAAGACAACCCTTCAGTCTGTTTACCACTTCCATAATAACCTTGTTCAGTCCATTTAGAAAGAGAAGTCTCTTCTTGCTTGTGCTATGAAAACATTATCACAACGAGACAGCTGCCCACTTCCAAATATTGTTCAGTCCATTTAGGAAGAGGAGTCTCTCTGCCTGCGTGTGAGTCCTTTCCCCCGACTTGCAGCTTTTCCCGCAACTGCTTTCGAGGGTCCACTCTTGAAGTTTTTTGGGGTACAATTTTAAGGTTGAGCCGTTCAGAAACAAAAACAGAGGCCCTTCTCCTTCCCTGGGAGCAAAGGGTCTTCATCATCTTCATCGTTAGGACTATCTCTGGGAGCATCTCTAGGAACTGAGGTTTTCTCCTTTCCCATTTGGAGCAAAAGTCCTCATCTGGTTCATCTCTAGGGACTGAGGTTTTCTCCTTTCCCGTTTGGAGCAAAAGTCCTCATCTGGTTCATCTCCCCCTGTCCAAACTTCTCATGAAATTACAGCTGCGTCAGCATCTGCCTATCTCAGCGCAGGTGCTTTTGCTCACGAGTTGAACACTCCACCCCCCATATCTTCATGAAATTACAACAGGATACTCTGATATATCATAGCTTCACAACAGAATTTCAGCTTTAAGCATCTCCTCTCTCTCTTCCCTCAGGTTTTCAGCTTGGGCCCCACACGGGGCCTGCAGCCACCTGTCCCAGCACCGGAAACGAGAGAGAGCTTGGGGGGGGTTTGTCTATTCTTAAATGTGGATCACAGAGGTGATCACAACTTTAAGTGGCTTAAAGAATTGTCCATATTCAAACTGGCCACCTGATAGGTTCTGCCAGGTCCCAGAGGAAGCTGTAAGCACCCCTTAGCAAGGACATCCCTTCCGGGACTATGCTTGCTAACCTATGACAGTAGACAAGCCCAAACAGCAAGAATATATGTCCTTCTTCACTTTGAAGTTGGAGAAGATGTTTCTATTTAAATTTTTTTTTTTTTTTTTTTTTTTTTTTAAGGATGATAATGCTATATATCTTTCATGACTTAATTTTCCAGTTCCTTCATTGCAACCTTCGAATCCTATAATCCAAATCAAGTTCTGTTTTGATAGGACAAGCTCCGTATTTCCTTCTCTGGACACAGTTTGACAAGTGGGATTTTCCATTTTGTATATTAGCCCCATGTATCTGCCTCAGATTTACAAAACAAGACAAAGTCTCAATTTAAAAAATGAGGCAAATCCACTTACAAGATAAAACAAGCCACACAGTTAATCACATAGGTATAAGCTTTCTTTTGACAACATTATTAGCTAAATACCTTTTCTCTTCCTTCAGTATATACTGGCGTGAAATCTTTTTCCCAAGGTTTCTGAGTTATATGAGAGAAAAAGGACAGGGAAGTAGCTGCAGAAGGTTTTCTCCTATTTTGGACAAATCTGAGACATGCTTTCCTGCTACCTGCACCACCACACTGACTGCAGATTAACAGCTTCCTTTAAGTCTCCATTTTTCAAAGTCTTCTCAGGATAGTTCAGATCATCAGCTCTTGTAATTTAAAGAGAGAGATTAATTTCTAAGGGACAGCTATAATAGCATGGTAGAATGCCAGATTGTTTCCTTCTTGCAGCTACTAATATGTTTGCTTTCAGAGCCAATTGATCTTTTTGAGATTCCCTTTTCCTCTTCCCCTTAGTTTGACAGAAATCTCTTAATGACGAGTCTCTGAGTGTTCTCTAAATGCAACGTGTGGTGAACTCTACATCCCAAGCCCGAAGCCACAGTTTTCCCACTGTTTGTTGCTTGGGCTCAATAAACATCACACTGATATATTGAGATGACTCAGCGAGGCAGAGTTCACCTGCCAGCACCAATTCACTGGTCAGGACTTGTGAATTTTTCCAGATATCAGACAGGCTGGAAGAGCAAAGCCATTTATAGACCTGATGATTATAATGATGCATGGGAACAAAAATAGATTTACAACAACAATAACATCCAGGACAGCAATACAAATAGTGAGGATAAAAACCAGGGAAAGATAAATATCTGTCTGGAAATATGACTACTAGTGAATCAATAAGTTGATGTCCTACCAAAAGCACTTCACTACAGATTGAAAGCAACATACTGTTGGTAACCTTCAGTCTGCCCAATGCAAGTTGTGCTTTTTCTCCAGTCCTATGTACTGTTGCAAGTTGCAGTGAACCATTTCTGTTAACTAGAGGGCTGTTTCTACATCACTTTTAACTAATGACAATTAAAATAAGCTAGTTGTATTCCTGTAACATGGAATGGAATGGAGTACTTAATGCCTGTAACACTCAACACTTAGGTTTGTTAGTGAAAGACGAAAACCTGATTTTTTAGTTTCTTTTCCTATGACATTTTGTAAACGATACTATGAATAATGAATACTTTAAGGCACTTAACTTTTAAAAAATATTTTCAGGCTGTGTCCCTTCTCTGTTATGTCATGTAGTCACAAACGTAGTTCTTTTAAACACTGCTGAGGACAACTTGGTTGTAGCATGGATAAGTGTTTATTATAGGGTTTACTGCCTTGTCCTATGATTCTATGCTCTGCAAAAGCACATCTTAACTAATTCCCAAAGGCAAAGTGGCAACATTGTAAAACACTTGTGAAAACACTCAAACTATAGTTTAACCTTGTTAAAGCACAGTTCTTCTTTGGAAAGTGACACGGAAAATGGCAGTGTGGGATCCTGTATTTATTGTGTATGTGATTTCAGGATCAAACATGCTAAGTACAAGTTCTCTCCTAACATCCACAGCTAGCTCTGTAGACTCCAATGAGATTAGATAGTTGAAACTTTCATGTTCATGTATGGTTAAGATGATGGTCTCCTTAGCAGCTGTCCAAACCTGCAATTGTCATTGAAACAGATACGCCTTGCCCCCTTTCCATTTAGTTGAATGAGCTTGAGGAGGATCTGTTTTCTTCTCATTAACCTCTGTCTGTTTTTTTCACTGCTTAGGGATGAAGAACATCTTTTCAGAGAAATCAGCATATCTAACTCTGAACAAAAATATACACAAAATAGTTGTGTTGAAGAAGATGCCACTTCTTAACAATAGCACCAATTTCAGCTGAAGAATTTTAATGGCTTTTGATTTGTTTCCTGGTTTGGCTAATTGCATAAAATATTTCCATCTCTAGAAAATTCTGATATGAACACTATTGTCCATACACATTAACCTGTTGAAATAGGCTTATTATCTGTACTTTTATTTCTCTACAGAGCCAGCTGTTGGGCATTTATGGATGGTACCAGCCATGAGAGGATATAAGCTCCATCCAAAGCCCATTGAAATCCAGTTAACAGTATTAATTAACCATGGGGAGCTTGCTATGGGTTTGGTGCTTTTCTTTCTGCTGTATCTGAGATGGAAGCAATCAGCCTCACCTACCTCCCAGGAACTCCTGACTTGACACTGGAGCAACTTCCAATCAGAAGAGGCACATTGCCAGGTCCAGCTCCTGGCCTTTGACAGGATAAAAGTAGTTTAGTTTAAACTTCTGCTTAAGAACTTAAGAACTTCTGCTGATGGAATTGCTGTAGCATTATGGTTGACACTGGAAGTTGGTCCCTCTGTGGAGAATACCACACTCACACATAGCTACCCTGAGATGCACAAAGACATCCATGTCAGGAATAGTCCTTCCCCCTGCCCCGCAATGAAAATGCAGGAACATACAGGTAGAATTTGTTTATTGGCACTACTGTGCTTTTATCTGGCAGTATGTTCAAATGTATGCTAAAATACTTAAAATTTCTGAAAAGATTACAGGAACACTTGCATCATCCATTCCAGATACAATCAAGGGGTGACTGCTTCCCAACAGATGTCAGCTATGTTCCCTCGGGTGGCAGGGTTTCTGTGCCAGTTTGCACATCACTTCTTACGGAGAACTTACTACTAATTCAAGTGTCTTGAACTTTTATTATCGTGACAAGTGTAACCAGCATCTGTTTTAATCTTAGGTTATGCTTGATGCATGTTCAAATGGTTACGGATTTGTAAGGAAGCATGTGTGAGGCTGTCCTTGAAGATTATGGTTTCCAGACAGTGTAGCTGAATTTTTATGAAAAAATATGCAGGCTTTTTCCACCTCACTCTTTTGCCAATCCTGCTCAGCCTTGTGACTCAAAGGGGCAAAACTGCACAGCCCAGTGCCAACAGGGGCCCCAGTTTCAAATGCTCAAGAGCTGGTGTATCCAGACCTGAGGCTTTGGTCTGGCCTGTGAAAAGGGAGAGAAAACCATCTGTGAAATCTGGAGGCACATCTAGGTTTGGCTTCTACCCCAGGATCCCACAGGCTCCCATAATCCTTTATGGCTATCTGCAGGTTGGGAGAAGAAATCCTTTCTCTGCACTTTTCCTCTGCTCCACACCTGACACACACACAGGTTCCCCGGGGCTTCCATGGAGCCCTCGGAGCACTCCCGGGAGGCACGAACAGCAGGGTTTGGTCCTTTCGGCTTTAGAAAAATGCCCTTTTCTAACTTAAACTGGGGGGAAGGAAGAACAGCCCCCTGAGTGGGGCTTCTCCTGTGGGCAGGAGCATGCTGAAGGCACGACTGTCGCTGGCAAATCACAGCAGAGGCCCCGTGTCGCCGCTCCCCCGAGCCTCTCCCCGGGGCCGGAGCAGGCCGGCGGAGCTCGGGCAGCCTCGGCG
>NW_008246058.1:5568153-5579812 GCF_000691975.1 Corvus brachyrhynchos
AAAGAAAAGTTTGGTCATGGCAGGGAATGTGTGATCAAAGCTGAGCCCAAGCTTCCTGTTACACCGGGACTATATATATATCGTGTCTTTAATGTTGGGGATGTAAGCAGCTGCTGGAGCCTGGCGCTGACTCTCTGCCTGATTCCCAGCGCGCTGAGGTTTCTTCCACCGACCACAATGAACAAGTTCCTGTGCTGCACGCTTGTGGTGAGTCCCTTCGGAGAGGTAGATAGGCTCTAGGATGCATTGCAGCTTCAGACATCAGGCTGGAGAGACACGGCTTTTCTTCTGGGGTTTTTGTTTTGGGTTTGGGTTTGGGGGGGGGGCATTGTTTGTTTTTTTGTTTGTGGGTTGCTTTGCCTTCTCTCCATTTTCTTGGTAAACCCTTTTTGTTTCATCTCTCCCGACTTTCCTGGTGAGTTTGGAATGTGATGGACATGTCCAGCTCCAGGGAGACAGCAGGGATTTTCATCCCATTTTCAAGGTAGTGGCATGATTTGCTTTCCTTTTGCTTTTATTCTGTCTTCCTCCCTCCTTTTGTAAGGCCTCATCGTATTGGTCTGAAGCAAAACCCTGTATCAAGTAATGAATTTAGAAACTGTAGGCTGGAATGTTTGTTTCTGATTTACAAAAGCTCCATCCCTGCCTGCCTCTAATCTCTGCTGCAGTGGTACTCTTGGTATCTCAGATACTGGGCTGGCTTTTTTACCCAGGAAAACCACTGTGAACTCCACAAAAAAAAACCCCACAAGTGTGTGGTTCTTGTCTTGGCTTAGAAAATTCAGCCTCATATGCAAGAAAGTGATGAATTAGTAGCTGTGCCAGTAGCTATTACAGAAAAAGTTGTGTTATTAAATCTGGTATAAGCCCCTGCTTTAAAAAGTTTTTGTTTACTTGGTGATTTAGTAAGATGCTTCCAGGTGCAAATTTAGAGATGTTAGCAGTGCAGTAAATCTTTCAAAATGTTATTTAATCCATTTAGTCATATGGAATTGTATATGAGTTCAGTTTAATTAAAACCTGCTTACAGACAGATCCTGTGTAACATCTATTTGGAGGCTATTCATCTTTTGCATAAGGAAACTTTCAAAGAAAAACATTAAAAAATAATATTCAGAGCAGGCTGAATAACTTGCTTCTGGGTTGTTTTGGTGAGTACATTGGCATTAATGTTGTGGCAGAGCATTAGAACTGAGATCCATTTATTCTGAAAGCTTTTTATAAATGCAACGAGATTTCCAGGATCTGATGAGTAATGCGTGTTTATTATTCTCTGTACAACTTTCTGAAAGAGCTTTTTGAGAAACAAACCCGAAGTAATTAATGGTGCAAGGGAAGAAAAATTTGTCAGGCTTGTGGTCGGCAGATTGAAATGCAGGACAATTTTTCATTTCATGTCTGATGTTGTGCCTGCTTTTTCAGTATGAAATCGCAGGAAGTTAATCTGGGAATTTCAGCAATATCTAGTTATCAACTTGCCTTCTTATCTATGGCTGTCATAAAATAATCACATCAGGATTTTGATCTTGATTAAATGCAATGTGCCTATTCATGTTCTCCCATAAAGTAATAGCATTTGGTGAAGTTCAGCTTAATCCTCTGACAGATGAGTCTTGGAGCTGAAACACATCAGTGGCAGTAGATAACAAAGAGCTTAATCATTCAACTGCATTATTACTATTATTATTATGCAATTTATTTTAAATTATTGTGACATTTAAGTAAAATTAGTGAAGTTCAAGTACTATCAGATGTGCTAGAGCTTAGAAGAGTAGCTTTAGTACCTGTTTTATAAGAACCCTTTTAGGAGGCACAACTGTTGTTCAAAGTTGTGTTTGTTTGGCTCACACACCTCCAAACCTAGTTTGGAGACATTGTATCTAAAAAGACTTTTGGAGCATGATGAGAACCTTGGCCTCTTTGCTAAGGTTTCAGAAGGGTTACGTGGTGCACTCATGTTTGTGTTGTTTGCTTGGAACACTAAAGCTGCTTACAAACATTATGAAATTGGTCTGAATGGAAAGAAGTTCCCCAGAGCTGAATCTCATTACTTGTCACGTAACTATCTTGACCCTTATACTTGACCTTTCTCTATTTTGGATCTCTGGGCACATGTGACATTCTTTTTCTGGCTTGCCTGTTGGGTTTGCTGTGTGTAGGCAGCAGTGGCTTTGCAGCCCGTGAGGGTAGGAGTTATCTTTCTGTCTGACTTTCTTTCTGTCTGCATGTGTCTTGGTTAAAAATAAAACACTAAGGTTACCAGAAGAATTTTAAAAAATATTGTCGAAATTGAAGCAACACCCACTGTTCAATCTCATGGAAAACTTAATTTTTTTCCTTCTGTAAAAACACCTGTTTGCACATAGTACTGGACATACATTCTCTAGCTAGCAGTCAGCTGTTAGGAATTATGTTAGTGCAAAGGGAGACTGTAGTCACTGTGGGAGCACCCCAGCTTTGGGTTAGCTCTAAATCTTGCTGTCACTCTGGTGAATAATGTTCCAAAATGTAAGACATGTATTTTGGAGAGTATCCGGTTAGTTTTTCCTGCTTTCTCCCTCTACAAGCTTCAAGGCAAATGTAACTCATATAAATGAAGACTTTCAATTTAGCACTTGTTTGATAAGATGTAAAACTGCTCTTCAGCTGAATTTCATTTTCCTACCACTGAAAATGAAACAGTAGTTTCGACCCCTAAGTTGCTTTGTGAATGACAACTAATGGTGCCTCAAAAAGTCTCTACAAGACTTGACTTTTTGACGTATTTCTTTACTGGTAGAGAAATGAAGACAGTGTTTCATAGCCTCAGTTTTCAATACGGGTCACTCAGGAGAGTCACCAGTTGCACTCCTTATGTAAAAGAACAGCCTTCACTTTATGAAGTGTCTTCCAAACAAAAGTAGGTTCTGTTATATCCAAAGTGAGTGGATTACAGTGAAGCAGAATGGTGGAAGAGCTTTATAAGCTGAACTCAAACCAGTGAAAATGACTCCATGTTAGCTTTCACTGTGTACCTGGCACTCGGCTGTGGTCTGCAGAAAGGTCCTTTGTCTGGGCAGCACTCTTGTGAGCCTGCAGCAATCCATGGTTCATCAGTGCTGCAGAGTTGCTGGCCCAAAGAGGTTAAATCTGGTGACTGCATGGGCCTCCAGAACAGCAAGATAAGAAGGATGAGAGCCGGATGGGAGTAATTTCTCCCAGGATGACAAATATTTTAGAATGGTTATTTTCAGTAGGTGGACGTGGACCTGATCCAGCACAGCATTGTCACATACTGGATCTGAGACACAAGCTGTTGATGAGGAGGACCTTGATAATATCATCCAGTGCTATAATATCATCCGGTAATATTTTGCCAGTGGGATTTCTCTGGGCCTGAGCATGATTTCAGTGAGGAATTCTACCTGAGGGCTGAGGATATGTGAAGGCCTCCTGCCTTAGCTTTGTCCAAATACTTGGTGTAGAAGACAAAGTAGGAGAGTTATGAGGTTTTACTTTGAACCCAATGCAAACACTGGGAGCAATCTGACAGATGTCTTGAAAGATTATTTATCACACAAGAAAATATGCTTTGGAATACTTGCGGAATGCAAAACAGAAACAGATTTATCTTTCTCAGCAAATTAAACATTCTCCTTTGGTCTACAACCCAAAACCACAAAGCCAAGCTATATAATAATATTTTCATATGCTGAAAAGCCACTTTCTTTTCTGCCACAAAGCAGTGATTTAAAGGGATGATGCTTGAATGATTTTTACTTCATGTGCTTTGTCTTCTAGTTCATTTTAATTCAACAAGAGAAAGCAAGCAGCTCTTTGCCTTACATTTAAAGATGAAAGAAAAGGGCGTGTATTTTTTTATGCCCAGTATCTGAAATGAAATTTTACAATCACATTATTTCTCTTTCAAAAGCATCTTCTAAGGACTCAAATAAATGGACTGCACAGGCCTTTTATGTTAGCATTGTGTATGCTGACATAAGGATGGTATGGAGAAATATAGCTTCAGGCCTAATGTGCTGAGTGACACAATGAAAGAACTGCTTTCTAACCTTGGGTACTTCATCTTGAATAAGTTCTCAGTATTTACTTGCATCACACTGACTTACACTAGACTTACTTTCCAATATTTACAGTTCATCCCAATTTCTCACACTGAAACAGGCATCCTGAGAGGTGCCCAGGATTTTCCCCAGGGAGATGGATGAAGATTGAGTTCTTCAGTCCTTTCAGAACTGAGCCCATGACACTAGAACTCAATTTCACACAATAGGTTGTTAGATGTAGTTAGTGATACTAGGTTTTCTTTTGCTATAACTATTTTATTACTGATAGCATTTCGTATTCATAGAACAAAAAAAACCTCAACGTTTGGGAGGTTTTTTTTAAATTGAGCCTTGCATTTCACTACCCCTAGAAAAAAATGTATCTGACTAAAAATTAATTTGTTGAGATGAAAAACATACTGAGCATTATTGGCTTCCCTCAGTGTTGGGATATAAAGGATTGGCTGAGGGTTTAAAAATGAAAGAAGCTGCCTGGATCTTTTTAGTCCCTTCTCCATCTCTTCCAGGAAACCAAATGTCATATCTACTTTCAGAGAAGCATTGAGAGCTATATTTAAGGTACATTTCTTGCACCTGCTTCTCAGTGAAAGGCTGTTCCCAATCTTCTTCTGATGAGAGAATCCCCTTTTCATTTGCCAGCATTACCCTTTAACAGAGAAAGTTCTTCTCTCTGAGGTCACTGTCTACCTGTACTGAATTCATAGCTTCTGTTATGACTTGCCAAGCTATTGAACAAGTCCAGATCCTCTCCAAGAAGAAGCTCCCAATTTCCTTCTAAACTTTCTCTGTATCGCTTCCCAGTGAATTAACCTTTCCTAAACACAGATGAACAGAACTTTACACAATCTTCTGAATGACAAATCCATTAATTTGGCCATGTGCGGCACTGGTGGATGCCATCTCTGGTTTCTTAAGGGTTATAGGATGAACATTTTCATTGTCCCTACTTCTGATTCCCGTCAACTGAAGCCAGACTTGTAGTTTCTTCCTTCTTCCAGACTAGCACATGATATACCTTTTCCAGCAAGAGCAAAACAGGCCAGTGCCAGCATGATTATGGAAGAAGTCTTGCTTTCTATGAAGCTTTTGGGGAGACCATTGTTCAAAACTAGTAAGTTCTGATTATGGCATTTTCCTATGCTCAAATAGTGCTGTTTCTTACAGAAGAGATTCAGGTGCTTCGTATGTAGACCACCTTTAAATATGGGCATTCAGATCAATCAGAGGTTTTATGTAGCTAAGAATCTGCTATCAAGTTGGTCATAGCATAGTTTAGGAGAGGAAATGTCAGGAATGACATAAAATTCATTTAAATACCATTTTAATTTGTCTTAGGAACATCCTTTTGAAGGGCCTCTCCTGATCATCCTTATTTACTGTATTTAAGTTTCCACATCAGAGCAGCCCTGGAGTGCACAAAGTAGATTTACCAAAGTAAACTGGCCTGATGAAAGTAAATCCAGAGATGGACCCCAGAGACACACCAGATGCACTGTAACCACTAATGCATGCTTGTCCATGAGAGCAGATTGAAGTTAGTCTAAAATATCCCCTCAGAATAATACATAATGCGGATGTCAGGTGCGCAGCACCATCTGTTTTGCTCAGCAAATCTGCTGTAACAGGTGATGCAAATTCCTAATGTAAGCACAAACTCAGGGTGTGTTAGGCCAGGAGAAAGGACAATTTAGTGATGTTCCCCTCCAGCTTATTCTGGGAACTGGGGGACAAAAAGTCTTTTCATTCTGTTTGTGCCAAGTTGCTGCAGTAAAACTAGTGAAAATTATATTTCATTATCTTCCACCATTACTACTGAATTTTTGCAAAACATCTGAGAAATAGATTGCTTTTACTTTGGCACTTGATGTAGGTTTAAAGCTAACTTCTGATTTGCAGGTTGCATATCAATATTCAGAGTACTCTGGTGTGCTACGTGTTTTCAGACTGCATAGAAGACAATTTTGCAGATTTTTTTTTTAAGTATTATCAAGTAACTTACAGTAGTCTTATGAAGTGTGGTATTGGGGATTGAGGTCTAGAAATGTACTTAGCAACGTACTAATGGCTGTATTTGGTCTAAAAAAAAATCCTGAAACAAAAAGCCCTAAAATGGGCTGTCTATGGCAGTGGTCAACACCTGATGCATAGAAGACATGGAAGAAAAAGACAGAAAAATATCACTATTTTTCCGAAACAGTCCTCAGACTCAAGCAATTTTTAGCTTGGGATTTCTTGATTAAAAGGTGACGTTTATGTTTAATAGTCCTTTATGATTTTCATCTATTACTATGTCAGGTAACATCATGAACTCGACTGCTTACAATGTCCTGTGGCAGTAAGTTGCACAGCTCACTGTGCTAATAAACTCATAGTAGTCAAACAGTAGCAGTGATGATAATCTAGCTCTATGTTGAAAATGATGTATAAAATGCTCTGGTAAAATCCTGAGATATTGATTGCATTTATATCTTTAGTTTGACTGAAGAATCTTTATGTCATAATTTTTCACTAAATAAAATAGTTGGATCCTGCATACGTGTGGCTCAGCCACTGATCAACAGATTACTGCAGCTATGTAATTTGTGTTTCTGGGAAAAAAAGGGAAAACAAGTGTGATGTGCTTTTGTTTTAAAAGCACAAAGAAAAAAATCAAATGGGAAGACTGATTTTAGTGATGCTGATTTATTAATCCTATTAATATGGGGTTTGGTTATGCTAATTTAGATTAATAACATTCTGGTTGTCATTATTAATTCAGAGTTATTGATTCTTCCAAAGACAAAACTCTGCATATCTCACACACATAGTGTTCAAGTATTGTTTTGCTCAATTTTTAAAATTGTGTTGAAATGTTTTCAATTCTTATTGGCTTGTTTCCACAGCTGTAGGTTCTTTAGGAAGCGTCTCCATTTTCCCCTACAAACCCCTATGCTTTCATACTCTGATTGTTGAATTCTAATTAATTTTAATGCTGAATCATCCCCTGCAGCAAAATTCTTTACTTGCCTCATACATGGTTTCCATTGTAAATAGTTGAGTAAGGAACACAGATAAAATCTTGTTGTTCTTGCTCCTACGTGTTGCAGAATACAGTTAAAAGTCATGAAATGATTCACCTACCTGTTTGTCACATGAAAATGTGTCACCAAGGGCAGAGGCACAACCCAGACGAGCAGATTATAGTGCAGTGACAGCTTTGGGTTTGTTAGGAGCTGTGCACTGCAGAGCAGGAATACTGGTGTTTCTGCATGAGGATGTGCTGCCCATATGACTGGTTGCTGTCCCTAATAATTTTCACAGTGTCACACTTCTACCTCTGTTGGGAATTGTCTTGGGTTTCCACAGAAACCTGCATGAAGTGTGGGTTGATTCTTGTCCTTGTAGTGCCTGTGCCACAGATTGTAGTCAGATATGTTTTGTGAGGGGAGCGCATGTGTCCATGCAAGTCTTGGACTCTAGGATGCTAGTAATTGTATTATCTATTACTGAATTAAAACTATAGAAGAAAACTTTACTGTTCACATCAACAATTAATGAGATTACCAGGACTTCCTTATTACTAGAGTCATAGCTGTAGATTTACCAAGGGTGGGGGCATTTTTCCTCAATGTAAAGCCACTCACTATTAAAAAATGTGCTGCGCCCTCTTTGTTAAATAGATCACATGAACCAGATCCAGTCATTTAAGGAAAATGGAGTTGCTCATCAAACTTCAAAGACTAATAAGGAATTTCTCACAATGAAAGGTATTGTGCATTGAGACCACAAGAAAAGTGAGATCTCTACCTCTAGAAATCACAGATTGGATAAGTTATCAGACTTAGTCAAAGGTAGCTACAAGAGGCTGTAGGGAATATCCATACTATCTGCATTTCATTCCTCAGCCTAACTATAGCTGTATGAAAAGTGGATTCATAGACAGGCAACAGGAGAATGCATTTAAGAGTATTTGCTTAAGCAATAAGAGTTCCCAAGTTAAGCACCTAAGTTGTTTATTGTGACTTGTGTTAATGCAGATGAAATTTTGAATTGTCCTTTCCAAACTTAATAAGACTATGGCTTTAGAAGTGCCATGATGTGGCAGAAGTGAGGCCCTTAAATGAAGCATCTCAAGGAAATACAGAGTTTAAAAAAAAAAAAAAGTTAATTCCACTTATACTTTGGGGACATTTGGAAAAGAAGAAATACATTTTTGAAATTGAATTGGCAACTCTGTATTAGCTGAGGGGGATTAAAATAGCAACACAGATAAGTCTGTCAGATCTATAATTTGATTTGATACACTTAAGAAAAACATCTTAAGTCAGAGCCAGTTTACTTCATCTTTATAAAATGTACAGGTTTTGGAAGAGAAGTGGCACATGCATACAGTGCTGGGACAGAGCTGGGTTATCAGTGAGGAGGAGTCTGCTGTTGGCAGACCCTGTGGGGATCAGGGTGGTTCTCGAGAGTTATTTTTGTGGTAGACCGGTGGAATCACAGAACCAAATTTTCAATTATAAGACCAGAACAAAGGGATATGGAGGTTGTCTCTGCAGCAGGGCAGGATGTCTCCGATCAGCAAAGCAGGCTGTTGTAGGAAGCAGGAGGACTGTAGCTGTCATTGCATATGCCGGTACAGAACCAGATTCTCACAACAGCTGTGAGCCTGTGGTTTTAGGTAGGAAATGAAAGCATTGGCCTGGTCTCTTCCAGCTCATGCAATTAAGTACTTAATGTGCCCTTCATAACCTGCGTCATTCTCTGCCTCTGTCTCCAGCTGTGTCTTCCCCTTTGATGTAGCTGCCACATTGCATCCCAAGAGCTGCTGCATATCAGTGAAAAATTAAGTGGAAAGCATTAAAAAGTAACCTCTATTGTTCTAGCCATTAATTCCTGGTAAAAAAATAGTGTAAGCAAAATAGTGTGAGGAATCACCTTTAAAGGTGTGGTGGTGGTGTAGTACACTGGTCAGATTCATATGCTCGGGCACAATTGCTTTTGCATCTGAGGTACTCAAGAACACAGGGGTGCATAATCCCCACACTGACTGTGCATCAGATAAATTCTCTGGTGCCAGGCAGTAAAAGGCCATTGCCCAGTGATATTAAAAGGGTGTAAATGGGAGAAGAATAGGATCTACATCTCTGGAAGAACAAGGAATCACTTAGGTCGGGAAGATTTGCTAGATAAAATCCTGAAACTTTCCCATTCTAAGATAGACATGGGAGAGTCTGGAAGCTGGCCAGTATCTTGGCAATTTCTAACGCAAATATTTGTTTGAGGATAGTGACATGAGTAGACTCATAAACTCATTAAAGTGCAGGTTTCTTTTTGATCATGGTGCTCCCCGGAACTAAAAGGAAGTGATGTTTTATTTTCCTGTCACTAGCTCTTGGACATTTCTGTTAAGTGGACCATCCAGGATGACTCTCCCCCTAAGTATCTCCATTACGACCCAGGAACATCTCGCCAGCTGCTGTGTGACCAGTGTCCTCCTGGGAGCTACGTGAAGCAGCACTGCAGCGCCAGCAGCCCGACGCAGTGCGCCCCGTGCCCGGCTCAGTACTACGCCGACGAGTGGAACAGCAACGAGGAGTGCCAGTACTGCAGCACCGTGTGCAAGGAGCTGCAGTTCGTCAGGCAGGAGTGCTCCAGCACGCAGAACCGCGTCTGCGAGTGCGTCAAGGGCAGGTACCTGGAGCTCGAGTTCTGCTTGAGGCACACGGAGTGTCCGCCCGGGTTCGGTGTTGCACAGGCAGGGGGGGGGCATGGCGGTTACAAGATTAGGAAAGAGGCTTGTCCAGATGAAATTGCAGGACAGTAAATTGTAAAGCCAATTGAACCTGTTCTAGTCTGCATCATTTGGGCTGTAGCCAAATGAAGGTTTCTCAGTGGAATACCCTGCTCCTGCTGTAATATATAACTTAATGGCAGTAGCAAATGTAGCAAATTGCACTCTAATGAGAAACATGATGGATTGCGTCTTTTAAAGGAACATTATCTGGCGTGTAGTGTTTGTGTGTGATAAATAATAATGTTTTCGTTTTGAAATCTGCTGTTTCAAGCAACTGTGTATCTTGACAAACACCAGGAGCACTACATTTGACACCAAGTGTATAATTATAACAACATTAATATAGCTCTAGCATCACAGCAATATGTGGTAATAATTAATTATCACCATCCTAAGTGGAATTCTTAGGGAAACTGTTACTATTATCAAGCAAACAACTATTTCTTTGTCAAGCAGGCTGGCACAGTGCTGAATGTCTGATGGGGATATAGAGCAAAGCAGCACTTTTCAGTGGAGTGTATTCTTCATTTAAGACAACATAAATTGTTAAACCAATAATATGTTCTTCCCTCAAAACAAAATACATCATTTATTGTTTGGTAAATGTCATGGCCCAGTTTAGCTCCAGTATTTAACACAGCCTGAAAGAATTGTAAACTGTCATTGTATCAGAGCTTGATCACTGTCTGGAGAGGAGCACTGAGGAAGGAAATGCAGAAAATCAAAGCGTCTCAGACACCCACAGGCAACCCGTCTCTGGCCTACTAAATGATTTCCCTAGGAATGACGTACCTGCAGTGAGAAACACTAGGGCTCGCCTCTACATTTTAGAGCTGAGCTGAATGACAGGCTGGAAGCCCTTTTCTGGGTTATGAACCTCTCCTTGGAGAGCAGCTTTGATGTAAGGAGAAATGTCACTGCTGTAGCTGCTCACTAGTCCTTGAGTAATTGGTTGATGAAGCATTATCCTGATGCCCTTCCACTGTTAAGCATTTCCACTGGCAGCTACCCCATTTCCATATTGTAAACCTTCATTAACCTAAACTATTATACCCAGGGACTTGGGTTAATGAGGTTCCACTGTATCTCGGCAGCAAGTCAAAAGGGGCCAGAAACAAAGTTCTCAGAAAGAATGTTTGGGAGGTGAACAAAGTATAAATTGTCTGAGCAACCAGCATGCTGCATCCCTGTGAGCACAAGGAAATGTGGCAGACAAATTTCAATCCTTCAGCTCAGAATGAAGCAAACTTTTAAAGATAAAATGTTGAATTTTGTAATATCTTGAAAAATTGGTTTCCAAAAGACCATCAGATTGAACCAGCTGAACCCAAGCAGACCTCAAACAAGGAATGAAAACATTGTAAAAATAATTGCTTCCCCCTATGTCAATAGTCAGTTTTTGAGGTGAGGCAGCAATTAAGAATTTAATAAGCATGTACTGCACTGTGTTACTGCCTTCTTCCATATGATAGCCCTGAACTTTGTAATGATGCAAATTCAGATGAATAAAACCTAAGAGTAGAAAAATATGATTTCACTCCCACACAGGGAGGTGGTGTGGTCCAGTGCCTCATTTAAGGCTTAAAGCATTAGAAATCTGTTTCCCCGGTGCCAGTTGTCCACGATTACACTGGGATATCACCTTGCTTTTGTAATCCCCTTTTGTGAGTGCAGATTAAGGCTTTGTTCCTTTCTGCCACGGCCGGCCCTGTGCGAGGCAGGGTATCACTGTACCGGGGAAGCAGCACTGCTGTGAGGCAGCTCTGTCTCCCCGGTGGCGGCTGCCCGTTTCCTCGGGAGGCAGGGGGGGTCCCAC
>NW_008246058.1:5579832-5603998 GCF_000691975.1 Corvus brachyrhynchos
CGCGCCACTGGCGGCTCCTGCCGTTTCCCTGGGAAGAATGGGGGATTCCAAGCGAGTTGGAGGGAGTGGCAGAGGGGCAGGCAGACAGCGGCAGTTTGTGCCCTGAACAAGAGCGGCGAGGTAAACAGCGAAGAACCTGGCAGAGCTGGAGGGTGACTTTATGCTCAGCGATGAGAACACTGATGGATTACCCGGTTTATTCCTCTCTTGTGCTGCAAAGATTAGGCAGGAAGCTCTGAGCAGAACGATGGACCATTTGCGGGAACACTCCTTTCTTCCACTTCCTTGCTGCCAGAACACAACAGCATCCTGTCTGTAGCAGGGAAAGTTGCTAAAATCCAGCTGATTCAGGACAGCCGATGGCTGCCCGCGCGGTGCAGGTGCTGGCTGGAGCTTTGTCCAGCCCATAACTGCAGGCAGTGCACATTGCGCAAGGGCAACGCTGTGGCTGCAGAAAGCACAGGATTTGGGAGCTGCTTGGCTACATACAGGGTCTCTGGCAACTATAAACTCCTTTGTTTTCACTCGTTGTCTGATGAAGTGCTAAGTCAGGTTGTATGCAAGCACTATTCTTTATTTCACAGCTGATTCAAAACCTGAGATTCATACTCTTTTTCTCTAAGGATTTCCCAAAATAAATAGAATATTACTTAAAAGCTAACATTAAAATAATCATTCACATGTAAATACTTTAAAAATACACTAGATGGAGGTATTTTCTTAATTCAAGTATAGTTTCCAATTATTTCGAATAAATTTTAAGCACGTGCTTAAGTTCATGTTCATTAATGCACTATTAGATACCAAACGTCAGGCACTTGTTAAATGTTGGATGAATAAGGATGAATTAAGAGTGAATATACAGCAGTTATTGGTGCTGTTACTTTCCTGACACTAGTGGTTAGACTGCATAGTTTCAGATTTCATGGATTAGTTTTCTTCCTCTTTGTAAATGTGCTAGAACCATATGTTGTCATTCTGTTGTTGTATCATATATTTAGTTCTGAAGTAAAAATACGCATTATAAATCACCAAGCGAAACATGTATGTCTATTAAATACTTTTGTTACATTGGTTACTCTGCTTTCTTTGCTTTTAATAGTACTTAATTCAAACCTCAAAAGAATTTCAAAATTGTTGTCTTTAGTTGATATTTAGTTGGGTTGTATTTTTATCTAGAACTGAAGTAATTCAAGTAAAGGTTCTGGGCAGTTATTGCAGAGTGAAATTCAGAACACTTTTTTTGCCATTTAATTGCTTTACAGAATATTTGTACAGTTGAAGGATGAAGATCAGACATAGTGTAATGTCTGAACAGATTCAAGTAATTGAGGTTTTAAAGATATTACTTTACTAAATTACTGATTTAACCAGTGATCACTGATTTTAAACTTGGTAACAAGCATATTTAAGAGTACTATTTACTGTATTTCACCAGCAGGAACATAATTCTCTTTAGGCATCTTCTGTCTTTTTTTTTTTTTAAGTGATTCCTTAGTAGATTGCAAACATAAAAAACAGAAGCATGACAGTTTAGAGGAATGTTTTCCTTGCTTTCTGTATTCTTTTAAATTTTTTTTCCACAGTTGAGGTTATACATAATTGAATGCATTGTTTTCCTGTTTCCACAGGTACCGCTGAGAGTGACACTGTATGTGAGAGATGTCCAGAAGGATTTTTCTCAAATGAAACCTCATCCAAAGCAACCTGTCTTAAGCACACCAACTGTAGTGCCCTGGGTTTCAAAATAGCTTTGAAAGGAAATGAGGTTCGTGACAACATCTGTCAGGAAAATACAGATACGACACCTCAAAAATGTGGAATAGGTGTGTATCACATTAAAGAAGAATGCTCTGAAAACATACCTTTAGTTATCATTGAAATTAATTTATCAAAATCTGGGATAAAAATACCTAGCTTGTTAGCTCTTTGCCTGCTATGGTGATGGCCATAGTAGAATTTTAACTATTGTAGTTCAGACTAAAAAGAACTCGAGCAGAAAGAGAAACAGCACTATAAAGATAACTTCTTAGTCTGTTTTACTAACACGTTTTCTTATCATTCTTGCGGGTTTTTTGTTGCTTTTTTTTTCTGAGTCAAGGTAAGAGATCAGAACAACTGACATCTCTTTCTCATTTCAGATGTAACCCTGTGTGAGGAGGCTATGTTCAGGTTTGCTGTTCCTACTCATCTCACACCTAAGTGGCTGAACATACTAGCAGACAGCTTGCCTGGGACAAAGGTTAGCACAGAAGATATCGAAAGGATTAAACAAAGGCACAGTCCTCAAGAGCAGACCTTTCAGCTTTTGAAAATATGGAAGCAGCAAAACAAAGAACAGGATATGGTCAAGAAGATTATCCAAGGTATCTTATTGTGACAGCATGTGCATTATAAACAACCTTCTGAATGGCATTTTAAAAACTGTTTGGGATCAAATACCCCCTGGGGATGTGTTGTGCTTGGAGAAGGATCTGCAGGGGCTGACTGAGATACATCGATGCAGTGAGCATAGAGAAGATGGGGGAAAGCAGGAACAGAATTCCACTTCTCCAGATCAGTCAAGGACTGAATTCTTCCCAGACTTGTGGCCCGCTTTGGAGCGTGTGTTGTGCCATGACCAAGGTCCCCTTTTGAGACTGCACAACATACGAAGAATTTTGATCAAGTGAGGAAAGTGTTTCCCACTGTAATGTTTGAGCAGTTGAGGTTAGAGGGAGCTGGTTGCCTGCAGCTGAGAGTGCAATTTGTCTTCTATAAAGTGGAGGTTGATATTTTGGACTGGGACATCTATCCACAGGGTGTGGGCACATGGGAGTGAGGAATACACAGACAGGCTTTCCCTTCTTTTTCCCTTCTGGTACCTATTTGTCATGCTGATTCACTGCTTTGTTTGTGCTGAATCTACCAAGACAGGTTTCAAAGATGAAATAGTGCTGCAGTGTTAATAGCAAGGTTTCTTACAACAGTCAGGCCAACCCTTTTCATGTAAGCCACCATCAACAACCACCACGTTCGAATGGCATATAGTCCACTCAGAATAGATTTGAAAAATGCTGCAGAAATGTTTTTTTAACCCTCTGCTATTTAGTATGTATGCTTATGTCAGACTGTGAAGTGTATAGAGTACTTCAAAATTCAAAATTATTATTTTAACAAAGCTTGCCTAGGCATTTCTGAACAGAATGAGCTAAATTTTCATTCACTGGAACCAAATACTAGGAGTCCTGTCACATACACACAACATTTTACAAAATAGATAAGCCTAAAAAAGCAAAGATGAGAGAATTATTTGAAGCAAAGGTATTTGGAAAGCAAACTCACCTTGGAATT
The DNA here is from genome assembly GCF_000691975.1 of Corvus brachyrhynchos. Taxonomy (NCBI): domain Eukaryota; kingdom Metazoa; phylum Chordata; class Aves; order Passeriformes; family Corvidae; genus Corvus; species Corvus brachyrhynchos. The sequence continues at coordinate 5,583,166 of NW_008246058.1, forward strand.
GTGGAAGCTTTTCTGCAGGCTACAGTAAAGTTGTAATGTTCTGTACTTACCTCTCTTATCTTTTTACTTTCTATAGATATCAATCTTTGTGAAAACAGTGTCTTCAAGCATGTTGGCCACCTGAACCTCACCTTTGAACATCTCAGCATGCTGATGGCAAGCTTACCAGGCAAGAAGGTGGGAAAAGAAGATGTTGAGCGCACAATGAAACTATGTCAACCCACAGAGCAAGTTCTGAAGCTTCTCAATCTGTGGAGAATAAAGAATGGTGACCAGGACACCATTACAGGTTTAATGTATGGACTGAAGCACTTGAAAATGTACCACTTTCCAAAACGAACCATCCAAAGTCTGAAAAAGGTGATTAAGTTTCTTCACAGATTTACAATGTATAGATTATACCAGAAACTCTTTTTAGAAATGGTAGGGAACCAACTTAAATCTGTGAAAGTAAGATGTGTCTAGCTCAAGATATGTTTCTCTCTCCACTGACTATTTTTCTCTAATTACTGCCAGCAGTAATTAAACTGGAACATTATTTCGCCACATTTTGATTTACTATTTATAGGAATGCCTGACTGGAATAGTTCTAAGTCTCCTGCAGTGGTTTTGAAGGTTTATTTTTTCTTTAATAAAAATCACTTTTGTGTAAGCTGTTAACCCAATGATAACACTAAGAGCCTGATTCTGCATTTTTGCACATTCAGAGTTGAAAAGTCCCACTACAGTCACTAGATGAGAAAGGAATGCCAGACCAGGCTCTCTACTCCAGTATTTGCTATTTATATTCTTCAAAGAATAAACATTTTTGTTGTACATATTTATTAAGTTAAATGGAAATTGTATGAGACTGAATTTTAGGAAGAGGAATGGAAAGCACACTGTATATTTTCTAGTTAAACAAAAATGATTCCATATATTTTTCTGGCAAAATTTTGTAGCATGCCCTAAGAGTTATTAATTTCTTTACATTTTGTATTTAAAAAAATGTATTATTGCTTAGTATTATTTGTATAAGTTGTGGTATCTTTTGGTAAGGATGTTTTAATTTATCCAATGATTTTAACTCAAATACGGTGAAAATATAGCTCAAGTGACCTGAATATTTAAATATTCTGTGAGAAAGTGAATGTACCATATTTAAGAAGCTGGATTTTTATATAGAATTTCATAATCTTATTTTATAAAACAATTAAATTTTTCAGTTTACATTTTGACTGGTGTTTTACTCTTGACTCTGATGTAGGAACTAATTACAAAGACAGACTATGTGGATTTTGCACCTTATCTTGGGCCTGGGTCTCTGCTACTCCCTCTCTGGTCTAGTAGTTAATATGTGAACCATGTAAATATTGATGAGCACTGGATTTTCACGGTCATTGCAAAGATGTAGAAGAAGCTAAAAAAGTATTAATGGTTCCAGTCTAAAAGGCCCAGGTGGTTGTGATACAATTGATTACAACTCCACAGACACATTTGGGCCAGCACCACTCTTGGCCCAGTGATGTTCTTGGAGAGCTCACAACCTTTGCCCTAACCACAGCTTGTAATTTCATGGAGGAAAGATGATGCATGGGCCTGACAGGCTTGGAAAGCCTCACATACTGCCACTGTGTTTAAAGGAAGGGAACACAGAGAGGTCACAGAAGAAAAATAGTCATTTACCATTTCCCTCAGCTACAGGATGAGGCACCTACAAAGCCCTGAGCCCCATAAAAACAGAACAGAGAGTGGATGAGTGTCTTATCAAAAGCTCACAATTTTATGGACCAGTGGTCATTCACAATGCACACCAAAGGCTTTGGTGGCTTCAGAGAGAGACTGTCGTCTTGGGGTTTTTTCTTTAAACCATGTGAACAGAGCTTGAATATTCAACATATTCTTTTCCATTGTGTAAGGAAAGGAAATCCATAAGCATTTAGGCTTGTATGACAAATATTCTTCTACTACAGATGAGAGGAACTTAAGCAAAGAATGAGAAAGAGATTTCTGGTTAATACAATAGGTGCTCATTAGAATTGCTCTCCATACAGAGGATAAAAATGGGACATACTAATTTAAAATACTGGGGATTCATTTTTCACTGAATTCTCACATCACCTTTTTATCAAAAGGAATAAACTCCCTTTTAAATTTCACATGCTATTAGCATCTCATTTATCAGTGTAGCTGAGAAATGGTGCTGAACACACAAAAATTTCCTAGTTTTGTGTTGATTCACTTGGGATAATTTACACACTTCTACAACAGAAAGTGGTTTTACATATAATTAAAAGATTATAACAACAGAGTCTCAAATTTGCAAAATAGATACCAGATGTTTCCATGACTCTGACAGGTGTGGAGGTTTGGGGTGTTCTAGGTGTTAAAGTGAGAATAATGATCTTACTGGCAACAAAATTAAGATCACACACACATTGTAAACAATATCATCTGAATCCTGTCTACATATAAAACAATTTTGTAATTGATAGTATAGTTATATTATCAAGTAGAAATATAATTTAAAAATGTTTCACAGAGATAGATCACTCTAGAGAAAAGCACAGTTGCTTCTTAGTACATGGGTTTTAATTTATACTTTATACTTCCATTTTTCAAATAGTTATATGTAACTCTCATTGTAAACAATACAGTGTTTGTGGTCCTTCAGGAATAACAATAGTGAAGAAGGTGCTTGGAGCCAGAACCTACAGTTTTTGCTATAACTACCATGTGAACATGCTGTGCTTCACTACAGTAGAGTATGGCCTGGACTGGATTTCCTGGGAAAACTTAGCATTAAACTGTTACCTGTGCCTTTCAAAATAGGATTTTTCCCCCTAAACTTAAAGATACACATGCTTAATGAATTATACCTCTTAAAGCTGCTTCAGTTAATCAGTTGCCCATGCTCAGGTAGACACTTCTCAGTCAGTTTGTGCCTCATTTATCAATTCAACTTCACTCAGCTGGAATGACTTGAGCACATCCTGAGCAGACGACATTTAAACTGTATTCCCTTCCCCAAAGAGCCTCCAGCCGAAAATAGCCAAGACAAACAAAAGCAAGACCCAGGATAATGAGGGAGAGGGTGAGGCAAACAGAAAGTAGGAGGAATGCTTGGAAAAAATGTGGGTTTGGGGGTGGTAGCTTGTTTTATAAGGAAGGCTGCAGGAGAAAGAAGATGTGCAATGGGCAGCAGGTGGGAGAGGGGTCCCTCTGTCCATGGCTTGGAGGAAATGCTGCTGTGGGGAGGAAAATGTGAGGTGTGAGGGCTGGGGAAAACCAACCAGAGCTGGGCCTTGGGGGTGACTTGAAGAGGGGTTCTGTGCTCAGGGTGCCCTGACCTACCAGGGTAACAGTGCCTGCTCTCCTCCCAGCCTGGCTGATGACCAGACTTGGGAAGCAAATGTTTTGTCATCCTCTGGCCAGAAGTGAGGCCGGCCTTGCCTTGGGGTGGAAAGGAGGAGAGGGACAGGGAAGCAAGAGGAGTATGCTGCCTCTGCTGCCCCAGCCAGGGGCAGGGCTTGTCCTGTCCTGTCAGCTTCCTCTTCACTGAGAGAAAGGAAAAGCTGTTTGGGGAATATTTGAAGGAGACAGTGAGATGGGTTTTAAGGCAGGTTCTTCAGCTGTTGTCTGTCCAGCTCTGCTCTCGAAGCATGGAAACAACCCTGACCTATTGAAAAATAACATGGGTTTAAAGCACAACATTATGATTCCAAAATTTTTTACAACCTTGCTTTTTGAATGTTTTTTTTATATGCACTTTATATGTACTCCATCAAGGCAGTCTCTTGAATTCCAGAAAATGCTTTGGACTATGGGGAAAATTAGTGAAGAAACTAGATACTAATCTCTGTAATAATATTTTTTTATGCTGTGCACATCACCAAGCGCAATAGACCCCAGCCTGGTCCCTGACCGTGGCCCATGAATGCTCTTATAGTAAAAATTGATAGTATAGCCTGCTATCGACTGAATGTTTTAAAAATAAAGCCAGGTAGTAGATAGCTTTTAAAAAGTTTAGAGAACTGAATAATGATGTTTCAAAGTGATGGTTAGGAATGCGCACAAAACTGAAACCGAGCACCACACACACACCATACACCAGGAACACAACTTATCCTGGGGCTTCAACAGGCCATGATGGGGACTGCAGCTCAACCAAGCCCTTCATCATCCTCAGACATCCACCCTGCCTGTCTTGATATGGGTCAACATTGCCACATCCAAGGCACAGGTGTCTGGTTTGCTCGTGAATCACCTTCAAAGTGGCCAAATTTTCAGCCTTAAAGTAATTCAAAACCATGGCTCAGAAATAAACAAATATTTCTAGAAAAAGGTGCCAGTAATTTCTGCAGACTATCAGAAACTGTTCAGTTTTGGACAAATGTCAAATATGAAAAAGGCCCACCCTTCAAAATATTACTTTGTTGAAATAATGTGGAGAAATAAAAATTGGACAAAAAGAACTGAAAAAAAAGAGTTTTGCATTTTTCTTCCTTTACCTTAGATGAAGAAGCAAAATTGACAATAAGCTCAGTAATGAGGAGAGAAAAAAATATGTACAAAGCTAAGGCTGCGGTCATTGTGTGACTTTTCCCAGTGGAGTTCAAGGACAAATCTATGGGAAAAGGACTAAAAGAATGGACTCAGAATTGCAATGAATTGAGTAATTCTACTTTTACGTTAGAATTTTGAACTGAAAAAACTTGAGATGAAGTAAAGCAGATGAACACAATGTAAATGTAATTTATTCCACTCATCATCATCTTCATCCCTTGTATTTATGGCAAGTTTGCGTAGGATTCCTCTGTTTGTCTTTTCGCATTTAAAAAAAGTTCTTTCATACTACCAGGCTATTTTTTTAAAATCATCCTGACCTTTAGTACCTAGGAGGTTATTTAAAAGAAACCACATGATGAAAGACTGTGGCTTTGGCAATATTTCTTATATGAAGAAGACAGGGTGTGGTTCAATAATGGTGAAGACAGAACTTTCCGGAGAATATTTTTCTCCTTTATTTCTTTATCTAAGAAGGCAAGTCTTCATTCTCTTTTAAATAAATAAATAAACTTTCTGCAAGTAGGATATATATCATTCTGGATATGCAGAATTTTGCCAGCAGACAAAACAAGATTTCTGTCTATTGACAGTATCAGTGGTGTGGTATTTGTGTTGTGCTGCAGCTCTGCCTATGGCACTTTAGATGACTGAAATGGCACATCCTAAAGGATGATTAATCCCGTTTAATACAATGGAAATTCGGTGTCGGTAAGAGATAGGTCAGGTCTTTGCATTCTTTGAACGGGAGAGACTGAGACATCAAAGACCAAGGTGCTTAAACACCAGCAGTTTCACAGAAGCTTCTTTCTCCTGGCCAGAGTTAGGGAAGATGAACACAGGCTCACATTTTTGGGAAGGGTGTCCACACTTGGGAGATGTGTCAATGCTTGAAGTAGGGTGTGTTTTTTGGATTGCAACAAAACAGAGAGTAGCTGGCAGGCTGGTGAAGCCATTGGGAAACTAGGCTATTCCTGTCTCTTGGAGCTAGAGAAGCAGCTTGGTTTGACACCGCGTGGGTTGGGACCCAACACGGGGATACAAGGAATGGGTAGTTACTGCTGTTGAGAAGTGTTTTTGAAAGTCTGAGAAGACTGACATGCCGAAACCTCAAGAAGACAGAGGAATGACGCAGAAAAATTTTGCTCTTGGTGCCTCAAAACCAGACTTTCTCTCTTGAAACAATCACAAAAACCAAATACTCAGAAAAGAAAAGATTTCTTGCAGTTCTTGACAAAGACCCAAAGTGGGTGATTTCGTGTTGTCAGAGGATGCTCACAGGCAAGCAATGGCAGCATCAAAGCAGTTCAATGCCCAGCTGTAGAAGTGGTGACCCAGTGATGTTCCCAGCCTCTCTCTGTACCCTCCATGGACTTGGGCACTTTAAACTCAGCACAAGGATGTTCAGCCCCACTAAGGAAGTTGTTGCAAAGGTCTGTGTACTGAAATTGTGTCCCTCCATTCCCACCCCACCACTGTCTTAGTGACACATGGTCTTACATCCCGGCTCTCCCTTGTGGTGCAATCCAGCCAAGCGATTCCTTCAGGTGCAGATAATTACTTCACCTTCCTGCCACACCTGGAGCTGCTGGTGCCCACCTCTCCTTATCCAAGAGCACACACAGAAGGGAGGTGGCAACAGGAGTGCAATTCTTCTTCCCCAGCCTCAGGGGATTCTACCCACCTCTGCTGGGAAGGGGCCCTGACAGCCTGAAGGAGTCACCAGCCTCCATCCTGGAATGGGGCCACACCAGTGGCTGAGTGCGTATTAAACAGTTAAAGAAAAATGGGCAGGCAGGAACTTAATTTGCATTAAACAGGCATAGAAAAAATATGCCTGCTCAGACAAAAAGTCATGGCCAGGAGCCACAACCAGGGGAGTATCAAAAATGCTTTGTACAGCTCTGTGAATTCAAACTCTGAGTTAACTATTGTTAATTTAGTGTTCTTTTCAATTAAACTAATTTTAGAGTATTTCTACATGCACAAAGAAATAAATTTCAAAAAGAACAGTATTGGGTGAGACAACACAGGTCTGACTGTTCATGTCTCATCTTCCTTGCTCCCTTAAAACCATTCTCATCACACAATAGCCCTATTACAGCTCTTTCTGCTTTCATGCTGCTCACAGTTTGTTGATGCAATTCGTTCCCCTGCTCTGGCAGAGAGAATGGCTCAGTTCTTACATTGCATTTTACCACTCTCCCATTCAGCCATGCTGTCATCCTCATGTCACCATGCAGAAAACCTGCAAGGTACATACTGAGGCTGCAATGAGCAGCAATTAACCACAGAGCCACTACACTCTAAATAACTGACTCTACAAAAAATACTTTGTTACTGCAAAGGCTCCAACAGCAGTGACCAGGATGGCAGAGCACTGGGCTATTGCTCTGTGCTACGTTGTATTTACAAGATGCTTTGGAAGTGAAGAAATTGCACCTATTCCCACAGAAATGTCCCTGCTCCCTCTCGCATGATGATAAGTGGGTGGTTATTGCAACATCCCACACTGTAAGCCTGAAGGGTATAGGACAAACTCAAACACCCACAGAATACAGAATAAAAGGACTCTGACAAACAAAAAGCCTGGATTATATGTAGGGTAATGACTAGGAAAACCCTTGAGCTAGGAAAATACAGCCCTGTGAAGAATCATCACTCTTCATATCCCACAGCTCAGGTATTATAAGACACATGCTTCAGTTTTGCTGGAGCAACAATAAATCTGACACCCACAAAAAAAGCATCAGTCCTGTTGCCTGGTTAGCCTTGCTTGAAGCTAAAATACCCACAAGCCCATTCAGCATAGTAAGTATTTAATCAGCAGTTTCCTGGGTTTGCTCTCATGCCCCAGAGATACCATTCCCACAGAAAGTTTAACTGTAGAAATAAATGTATACTTCCAGAGTTGGCTATTTATACATGAAATAAAAATAATTACAATAATAAGAATAAAAAACACTACAGCTTTTTATTAGCCACCTCTGTTCTTTTTCTGTAGGAGAACGCTGGGTTTCAAATTCAGCCCTGGAGATATTTTTCACTCTCTCTAGAATAAGTTAATGTTCAATCCTGAGATGCCTGAAGGGAACTGCTTGCCAACAATAGAGGAAAGCTTGGAGTAATTTCCCCACCTCCTGAGCAGTTTACTACCTTCTTGGTAAAGTATCCTTTAGGAAGATAATGCGTCCTTGGCCCTCATCTACATAATGCTCAACGGTTGTTTTTTATGTTCCAAATGTAAGGTGTTTTCCAAAAAATTCCCATTGAGACATAACAAGCTGGCACTGTTTCCCTGAAAAATCCCAAGTACTGAATCTTGTGGGAAAGGATTCTGACTCACTGGTATTGATGGCTCAATACTGAGCTCTGGTACAAAGAGTTAGGACAGTTGCATTATTCAAGCAGGAAGAAGAAAGCAATAGAAATAAGAAAGCGAGAATGAAGAAAAGAGTTTTATGTTTCCTTATGAATGAAGTCATATTGTAAGAAGAGTGAGGTTAGACTCATTTGTCCTACATGGCTTTAGCTAATCTCCTTGAATTTGTTTTATTCAGGTTCACTGTGTTGTGCCTAGGGAATACAAATTCAATGTTGAATTTTAAATTCTAGGACATCTAGCTCTGCTTTTATCCTAAGCCAAGAAAAAAGTCTTCCTCTCCTTTCTTTCCACCAGACTCTGAACACCCTCTAGTACTCCCTTCTCTGAGTAAAACCTGAAATGTATGAGAAAACACTTCTTTAAATGAACATTTTAGAACTGTCCTTTCTGGGAGGGCATCTGAATTATGGGATGGTTTTATTTATGTGTGATTTATCATGGCTTTGGGTGCACAGCTTATTCCTAAAAGTAAAAGGCAATCTTCAGCCCCATGTCAGGCATGAAAAGATGTGTTTACATTTCTTTTCTAATTATGATTTAAGTTTTATGCCTGGAATTCTTCACATATCCAAGGCTTACTTGTTTCTGTGGGATTTCTAAATGTTTTAAAGGAAAGAGCTACTGAAAAATTAAATTGCCACAGGCAAGTAAAATAGAGCCAGTCCGCAGCACTGCCAGTGCAGTTATTGCCAGCGTAGATATTCATTGCTGCAAAAGGAAATACTTTCAGCTACAGTGTCCAGACAAAGAATTATAAGGAAAAAATATTATTTTGGTGTTTATTCAGAGTAAGAAAATCTCCTTGCTTCTGGAAAGACGGGCTGAGGAGAAATGGATATAATTTAGTTTTAGCTCAGCTATACCATGCGGGATTACCCGAGCAATAACCGCAGGCACTGGGAGTCAGCCCAGCAGCCGACATCCTGCCTCCCGGCCTTCTCATCCCCTGAAGGCAACGCGGAACACCGACCAGAGAAATTCTTGTGGAAGCTCAGATTTCAGACCCACTGGCTTTTCACTTCTACCTCCCAAGCAAACATTTGCTGGTCGTGCCAGAGGGGAATTTTGAGTCCACAGAGACAGACACCTGATTATCCAAAAACTTTCTGGGTTATGCTAATGTGTCTGGTTTCGGTTTGGTCTCTGCAAATTTTCTGCAAACTCTGTTTCAAGTCCTCTTTTCTTGGGAATTTCTCTGTGAACAGAAATTTCAGTGGATACCTGATTCAGTGGATGCTGTATACCTCGATTTGTAGCTTTTTAAATTTACTGCAGCCTACCCCAGATCAACTTCTGTCTTCTTGCTGCTACAGCTCCACCAGCAGAAAGGGGCCCTGGACAATATGAAAGACTAATGAATGAGCTATCCAATTCCTGGAGATGCATTTCCAGCCAGAGGATAAATCAGGAGTTACCACTAAAAAGCAGCCTCTGGGAACTCCTGTTACTGTGGCTTACTTGTTTCTGGAAGCAGCAGGAAGCTTGAGGAAAGGGTTCGTGCCTGCTTGCTGCTTGTTGATGGCAAGAACAGAGAAAGAAAAGTAATCTCAGCTCAAGTCCATGGGTCACTTCACCAGTTTACCCCAAGTAACAGTTTGGATTCCTTTTAACTGCTTGATTAAGTATCAATATGCTACAAGTGGAGAAGCAAAGTATTTCATATTGTCTCCATCAGTCACAGTGAACATTTCACATTTCGCTGCTCAGTCCAATGGCTTTGTGCTCAGAAAGATTTGGCACCAAGGTTTGTTTGAATATGGCCAGAGAGAGAGTTTTGGCTTGGATGGTCACTAAGTGCATCTGTCTGGCACTCTGCTCTGCTCTTCTCCATGGCCACAGAGCCACCTTGCTCACAGACCCGGGGAGGTGGCAGAGCCCACAGGGGTTCAAGCATTTCATCTGATGTGAAATTTCCCCTTCCTCTGCCACCAGGGGTTGAGAGAACTCCAGCTGCAAAAATCAAAGAGTTTAGGTCATTCGCACAGGAAAATTTGAAAGCACTCTTGAATTCAAAGCAAGTGGTTAAACTAAACTTTTCATTTTGGAAAGACTTATTTATTTGAAGTTAAATGGGCCATTCTGTCGCCCCCCACCAAGTCAAACAAAAGCAAATGTAATATGTTTAACTTAAAGCATTTTAAATTAAAACAAAAGAGGAAAAACATCAATTCTTTTCATAATCCTGTTTTTATTTTCTAAGCATGAAAGAGCTGAGCTGAGATGAGGTAACATGGATGTCAACTCCACTTGACTGCAGTAGGTGGAACGGTTTCAGTTCACACAAAATCCATATATACCTGTAAAAATGGGGGGGGGGGGGAAATTGATTTAAACCTTCAGAAATAATTAAATTATGAGTAAATTGTGTGTGTTTATGGTTATACAACAAATGGTTAGATCTGTTTACTTAGAAGGCAGGGGGACCAAGAAAAAAGGGTTACCTTACACAGTGTAAATATGTTGTGGATATATTTTCTTAGTTTAAATGGATGCAGAACAGGTTTCCTTTAGCAGGCACTGTCAAAAGCAATTTGTGGGGCACAGACAGAACTACTTAGTTGCTCTGTGCAAAAAGGACTAAAAGTACTGGCCTCAAACTGCCTACAATGAAGAAAGACTAGAGAAAATAGGGACTGAAGGTATCCCTAGGTTCCTGACTGTAGCAAGTCTCTTCTGTCAGTTGCCCACATCTTCTGCCTGATAAGACTGTGAGGAATAAATTGAACCCATTTACCCTTGTCTTAGATCCACTTGTTTTTTTAAAAAAGCCCTGATTTTGTTACATTATGGTACGTTCAGTTTGTATAGGTCCCCTGTCTCTGGCATATCCCTGTCTTTCTCTGCCTTGCAGGCTGTTCTTTGTGGGATACCTTGTACAACCTCTTAATAAAGTCAGATAAGTGAATCAAGCCCACTAACCATCATATCCGAAACAAATAGGACCCAAAGTGGCAAAGTAAGAAGGATTTTGCCTGCACTCCTGCATCTCTTCAGAAGAAAAGCCAAACTTTTAAGAGAGTTGGCAGAAGGTATTAAAGGAGCTTTTCTTACCAAGTGAGAGCAAAAACTGAGTGTTGATTACCTTCAAAACAGCTCAAATACAGGCACGCTTGCATGGCTTTTTTTTACCTAGGTTATCCATTGCTTTTTATTTCAGACAAAAAATTACTTGATTCATGTTCAACAAACAGTGCAAGTGGCTTTTATTTGCCGTTGTGTAAGACTCTCTCTTTCTCAGAAGTGTAGCTGGTTTTTATTACACAAATGGATAATTCTGGAAAGACCATGCATGAAGGAAATCAGTTATTTAGCCCTTTCTGGAAGAAAGGCCCTTAATTTTTTAATAACTGCTGATGTTTCTGCTTTAGCAGCCTATGTGCATTCACACAGCCCTGAATCAAAAAAAGGCCTTTACACTTGTGGAGTGTAACTTGTCCTTCTTCCTGTGGCCCTGGAACACAATGAGGAATGATGTAGTGATGAAATGTTTCAGAAAAACTGACACACTGAAGGTATTTGAGTCCAGACCTGTATCCTGGATCTGAGCCACATTTTGATTCTGGCACAGCTGTGATTAGGGTCCAGGATTTCAGCTCTGCCCCAGTGTCTATGACCAAGTACACCAAACCCTCTCCCACCTTTTTTTCTCCCACCCATGCACTCCTCAGTGAGAGGGAAGGAAAAAAAGTGTGTTTCCAGTCTGAAGCCTTACTGGCTTCATGGACATGGAGAAGCAGTCTGAAATGTGTCTTCTGCAGGCAGTTCATCCAATTATCCATGTTAAGCAGCAGTTCCATGGCTAAATAATCTTCCATTACAAAATGGCTGAGAAGAAAAAGAGGTGTCAGGGAAGTGGAGGAGAGTAGGACTTCAAAAAGAGTAGACGATAGTGAAGGAACACGGATAAAATTGGAGTCAGTATAATTAAAGGAGCTGTTTGGAATATGATGCTGTGTCCTAGCTCTCATAAGGCACATTCCATGCTTGTTAGAAACCCTTTTTGTCATAAAGAGTTGGTCCAGAAGGGACTGTTGGTCACCTGCATGCTTAGAGGTGCAGACCTCAACTGCACCCTGAGAAGGAAAACCTGGAGGAGTGTAGAAGTGAAACACGGACAAACTGAACCAGAATCCAAGCAGAAGGAAGAAAGCACCAAATTTCACCTTCGTTCACCAAAACTATGCAGGCTGAATATGCATTGACTTTACACCTACTCATTTATTATATCACTCCTGGTTTTCTGAAGGTTTAGCATGCACTCAGGAAATCAGAATAGCTGTTTATTGACCTACAGCATGTCAAAAATCAGGTATCACATTCCATTAATAGCTGAGGTTACTGAAAGACTTCACAATAGCAAAAGTACCAGACAGACTGTCCCAATGGACAATGGGCACAAACTGAAAAATAGGAGATCCCTTATGAACACCAGTGTTTTCTTTTCATGTTCCCCTATGAACACGAAAAAAACCCCAAGCAACTTTTTTTACTGTGAGGATGAGTGAACTCTGGAAAAGGTTACCCAGGGAGGTTGTGGAGTCTCCACCCTTGGAAACATTTGAAACATTTCTGGTTGCAGTCCAGGACAATAGGCTCTAGATGGCCCTGTTTGAACCGGGTGGGTTATAACAGATGATCTCCAGAGGTTCCTTCCGTTCTCAACCATCCCGTGATTCTGTGATCCCGTGAATGCCACAGTGTATCCTCGTGCTATGTGGGACCTTGGCCAGAAGGAGCAGAGGCCATACATGGTGTAGGCCTGTGTCACCAATGTCCAGGTCACCTGGCACCATCTCCAGAGGGGTTGTGGCACATGTTTCACAGTCACTGTCCTGCTGGGGAAGCAACAATGCAACAAGGTGTCAAAGGCATTGGGACTCCATTTTCCTCTGCTTTTCTGGGACTGTTTTTCCTTCCCCAGTGAAGCCACTTGCATCTGCCTTTAAAGTCTGTACTTGAGGAAAAATCCATCTGTTTATTCTAACAACGAGGGCTTGAAAATACATGGTGTGCATGTATGCTTAAGTCAGAAGTGCACCTACCTCAGGTGATAATTATTCTGTATTTTTAGCACCAGTGTGGACAAATCTTTCTATTTTCTCCACTGAACATTAAAAAAAAAAAAAAAAAAAAATCCTTCCTGTTACACATCCAGTACTCACAAGGATTTTTATTCTGAAGGCGCTATCTACTTTGTTAACACATGCGCAAAATTTGCTTTAAAGCAAGTGGATAAATACGGCCTGGCTTTATTTTAAGATTTTCATTTCCTTGCTAATGTGACATTTCAGCTTGGTTGGAGTGGTTGCTAAATTTTGCAGTCCGTAATTCTTCAAATGCTGAAATTCTAATGTTGATGGAACAGCTCAACATTCAGAAATAGACACTAGGTATATTCAGAATTACGCTATTGTTTATCTTGATTTTGCTATTAAATAATCCTCAAACTCTCAGTTTTGGTGAACATAATTTACAAGAAAATCCCTCATTTACTTGTATAAAAGAAGCTTAAGTAAATGTCTTTAAACTTCCTTCATGTTTTCTTTTTCTGATTAAGATAAAGTAGTGATAAAAATGAATTAAGAATTATACGATTTCTCACAAAAGCCTTTTTTCCAGACAGTAGAAGCTTCCAGAGATTTAAGATGAAGGGATTCTTCCTCATTAGGCAGCTAAGTCTTGCCAATCTGTTTACATGGAAAACAAATGAAATACAAGAATTAAGATGGTTTCAGAATTCAAGTGAAACAGCTCTGCAAGATGCTACAGAAAGCAATGCAGTGGAGCTTCTGTTGAAATTTCTATTTATTAAGATATGATAAATCCATTTTCCTGATCCCAAATCTTAAGCTCTCCAATCTGGTGGTAGTGAATTTGTTCCATTTAACCAGCTGTGGCAAGTGTGACCTTGACTGGACCAAAGCACTTCACATTGGCTGTGAGACAGTGCTGAGTGTCCACACTGCTTCTGCCAGCTTTTTGTGTGGCACAGGCAGACCAGGAGTCTGGAACTCTCTACTATTTTGCCTAAAGGTTTAGGTATTGGAAGAGAGTTGTATCACTTCCCTCTTGCTCTCTGTGTACTGGCCTGTCCCCCATTTCTCACCAGCTCTCCTTATGAGTTGTGTTCAGTATACCCCCAGATGGTTTTCAAAAACATGCTGGTTTAACATTTCTTTTAAAAAAACAACAGATTCCCATCAGACATAATTTTACAGTCTTATTACTTATACAAATGTTGAATTCCCCTTATTATTCCTATTGACCTTGGCTTTACTTAAATCCTGTGGTTGTGCATTAGTGCTTCTGCATAATATAAGATCATTTCCTTTTGGTAAGATTTCCACTGCAGTGCTTTAAAAATGACTAAGTATCTCCTTATTCTTGCAAGAAAGCAAATAAGGTGTCCTTTACCTGACTGTCCATTCTTATTTGTTTCCAATTTAAACAGTCCTGTGATTACTTCCTCTTTGGTGTAGTGCTTTGAGTAGCACATGAAGATACTTTGCAGATTAGAGCAGTGGATTCAGGCAAGAGAGGAGGAAAATGGACAGGAGAGAGCTGAGTATAGGAAGGCTATGAATATTCACTGAAACTCTTCCTCAGTATGTTCTTTTGATGTAAGATTCTGGGTGTCAGTGCATGCATGTCCCCCCACATGAGTGGCAGGTAGCCTCTGGTGAGTGGGACAGGGAAGCAGAACAATGAAAATTGGATGAGAATTCAGAAAATTTTGAAAAGAAAAAGAGAAGTGAGAAAGATCTGTTGGCCTGTCTGATGCAGCAGGATCTAAGGATCTGATTACCAAACAGTTGCAAAGGGACCCCAGACAAATAAAGGTGGGAATAGACCAACACTGTATGTGATTTTGTTCATCAGAAGTGAGCATGAAGTTCAGACAGAAGCGTGACTTGTCACTTTGTCTTGCTGGTTGACTACAATGCTCTTGGCTCTGCATGTTATGAATGCTGGGTTCACATTTCCCCTTTCTCTTGATTTTTGAGGTTGGGGTTTTTTCATTTCATTTTCTTGAGGTGCTAGGCACTACTGCACTGTCCACTCAGTCAAAGTGCACTTAAATCAGCATCTCTGCATCTCTGCAGATTTAAGTGCACTTAAATCAGCAAGTAGAAGACCAGCATGGAATTTTCCATTTTGTTAGAAAGTGTGTATTTGTCCAAACCAACCCATTTCAGTGAAAGCATGCATGCCAGTTTTCTTGGGAAGAATTTTGCAGTGCCTACCTGGAATTTCCAGTGAAAACAGGCTGCTCAGTCTCCATGGCAGGCTGTTTGTCAAGGCACATTCTTGGGGTGTGAGAGATCTGAAGTCAAGCCCTTGGCTCCAGGAAAGATACCACTGGTGGTATAAAACAAAATGGGAGAGACTGAGAGAGTGTTAACTGAAAAAAGACAAGAATGTGGTGTGAAGACACTTGAAGTGGGAAGAACAATCTTCAAGTCCATGGACTGAATACAAAATACAGACCTCATGCAAATCTGCCACATTTTGTGTGTATTTCCTAAGCTCCAATATGTTGAATTATGGTAATCAATTTCAGTAAAGAACATTGAAAAAATGTCAATACCCCCTATAATTCTGGATTAACTGATCTCCATGGGCATAACTAGCATGCAAAATAATGTCTCAGCCATGCAATTTGATGATATTAACATGTCTCTACACTACCTGTATAACCTTCCCCAATATTCCTTGATGGTGCTTACCATGCACTACCACTTTGGGATCTTATGTCTCTTCTATCCAAGAATAGAACCCAAGAGAGCAACAAAAAAGACTACAGTTGAAATTATTCCTGCCTGAGAAGGCAAGACTTCAGAAACAGCATATGCAGAGAGCCAAAAGATGCATTTGTGATAACAAAGCTTTTATGTCAGCCTTGATGTTACTAACATCATCTTTTTACTTAGGAAGTCCTTAAACTGTTTCACAAAGAACTGGCTTAAACTTAATTGAACTTAAAAGCATAGCTGCCAATTAGTAATGATGTTCATTTAGTTTTTATCAAGATGCCCTCAAAAAATGTAACATGGCTTAATTTATTGTGCCCATCTCAGTCTGAGCTGGTTGTGTCTGCATGTTTCTCATCTCCTTCCAAGATAAAATCCAGTCAGCTCTTCCAACAACCAAACCATCTAGAGGCCATGATGCTGCCTTTCATGTTTTTACTGTTGGACTCAGCTCCCAGTAAGGTACTGGCTACTGTTGTCAAAGCACCACAGGTCTGCAAAAAGACAAGAGGTGCTTGCAGAGTCATTTATTCCAACAGCAAACCAGAAGTCTATTAAATCTGCCTCACAAGCAAATGGTAATCTATCTACTCATCGTCACAAAATTTTCCTTTAACATGAAGGGTTGCACATTCTGCTGACTGCATCGTATTTTCCACTCCATCATCTCATTAAAATATCTATACCTGAATGCTTGGAGAAGCAAGTGGGCCCTGCAGCCAACCATT
This sequence comes from Corvus brachyrhynchos, assembly GCF_000691975.1. NCBI lineage: Eukaryota > Metazoa > Chordata > Aves > Passeriformes > Corvidae > Corvus > Corvus brachyrhynchos. The sequence continues at coordinate 5,599,575 of NW_008246058.1, forward strand.
AAGCTGAAGGTAGGCATCAAGATTTATTTTCCAAGAAGATTCCAAAAAATGGCTTGTAGTCTTTTGCAATATCCTGCTTTCACTCATTTGTCTTATCCACCCTTTACCACTTCTGTTTATCTCATCCACTTTGTCTGGCTCTTTGAAAGAACAGAACTGCTACAGAAAGAAGGAAACCAATAAAACCATTTTCTGAGATGCTGACAGCTCTGCGACTCCTGTGTACCTGGAAAAATCAAGCTATCAGCAAAGTTCTTTGTCCTCTTGATAGTCAAAAGTGGTGAGCACCAGTCTATACAGACTATGCCAGTTACTCTTGCATGAAGGTCTGATGACAAAGGCATGGTTTGGGCCATCCTGCCAAAAAAATCTCCTTCCTGCCAAGAAGAAAGCATATATTTATCTCTTGATCTCATATCAAGCCCAAGTCTCTTTGAAAAGATACAGAAAGTCTCCGGGAACACTTGGATCACACTGGAATCAAGAGATGATTCTGACACCAGATCACAATTTCTCTCCCTCTGTGGCTCCCATCAGCAACGAAACTCTAACCCGAACTTTATCAATTTAAACTCAGAAATATAACGGCTATTAACACTGGTTTTCTTATTGACACATCAAACTCACCTGTTACTGAGAATCATATTGCAAGACTCAATGATATTCCTCAAAGCTGCATCCCCAAAACATGGCTAAATGCCCTCTTTCATTTTATGTCCTGAAATACAACCCCATGTCTCACTTAGGCAGGTGTTGGAGCATGTCCTAGCCTCATAAAGATGTGGTCTCTGGCAGTGGTGGCCTCTAAGCCATGTCCCAGCCTCAGCTGGGCAAGTGCCAGCTTGCCCTGACTGCCCTCAAGCTGGGGATACCACGAGCAGTGGGAAGAACTATGTGCTGGCATCCAAGCCCTATGGATTTCCCAAGCAGCCTGAGGGTGCTCTGTGTTTCTGGTGCCTTGGCCAGACTAAGGAAGGCCTTTTGCCTTCTCCTACACATCTCCATTCACCCCTGCCACCCACACACCATCGTGTCTTCCTCCTGGTCTGTAACCCAGGGATGTACCTGCAGTGTCAGTCCTCAAGCCCAGGGGAATCCCCCGCATCTCACCACCCTCACCTCTTTCACTTCTCCCTCTCACACTTTAGTTGACAACCAAATCCTTAGGCTCAACAATCTGAATAAACGAATCTAAGTTTGTGGTAATAGTGGTGAATCAGGTGAACTAACACAAGTTGCCCCCACCAATTCTCTCTTTCCGTGACATTTCTTATCTCCCAGCTGCCTCCTTTCTCCTGCTGTTCCTTTCCCTGCAGCAGAGAGAAGGATGCCCTCTGCACCACCACTGCAGACCCTGCCCACCCCTGCAGACTGTCCTGGGACCAGCATGAGGATGAGTGGCCAAGCACCACCGAAGCAAACAGCCTTTTCAACATTCATTTCTCAGTTCAGCCAAAATAGCCCCGAGGTGCTCAGTGAGCACCGTGCTGGGTGGGGCTGCCACAGGCCAGGGCTGCTGCTTGGCCTTGCTCGTGTCGGCCCTCCCCGGGTGCAGCAGGTCTCTGTCCCAGCAAGGCCATCTCAGGGACGTACCTGGGCGTGTGAATGTGTGATCCGGGCGAGCACAGGCACAGCCTGAATGGACATTTGGGCTGGGCAGCCAGAATCACCCCTTTCTGCAGAGCAGTGGCTATGGAAGCACTGGACTCTTTGTGGAAAAGCTCACCTCTGCAAACTCTGCCAGCCAAAATTCAAATGTTGCCCCTACTTACACCTGTGAAAACTCTCTTCTTGTTTCCTCTTTTCTACAAGTGACTGAACAATTGCTATTTGGGTCAAAATTTAATCCCAGTGTTGCAACAATGGACCATAATGACCTGAAGATGTTTTGGACTTGGTTTTTGCTGTAGCGAGACAGATGGACAGAGAACAGTGATTTTTCCTGGAGGTTCTCAAAGGAAAAATCAGATTTTATTAAAGATACTATAGAGAATGATTACTTCTTTCTAATTTTATTGCTCCACTCTGCAACAGCAAAATACATGAAACCCAACCACATATCTAGTCATACAAAGGCAATCAAAAACACATTACAAATAATATATGATTCACCACAGTGCAATATCATTTATAATACAATTTTAATAATCCCAGGAAAAATGGAATTCTGCAGCCTGTGAGATTTTCCTGACTTGTGTGTAACAACCGCTGGATTAGTTTTCATCCAGCATTGTTTCTATGAGGCTGACACAAAACAATATTAAATTAGTTCTGGGAAGAAGCAGGACTCAAGAGTATGTGTAAACTGAGTATAATAAACTAAAGAAAAGTAAATTTAGAATTTAAAAAATATTAAAAGGATAAGGAGACCTGACTGTAAATCACTGAGTTAGTAATTTTTGTAAATTCAAATGTCTGCCATAGCCCAGGAAAATTAAAATCTAAAAGTGGTGGAAAGTGTTCATTTTTTTGCCATCTGGCAAGTCTGGGGTCCAAAGACAATCCTAGACTTTATTAAAGTCAATGGTCTGGCTGGATCATCATCCAGGTACAACAGAACAGCCTGGGCAAAAACCAGTAGAAATTCAAACCAGTTACTGATCCATAAATAAATATTAATCCATGAGTTATTGGAGAAATGCTTTAGAAATTAGAATCTCTGAAATGCTGCATGTTTTCTTTGAACCAAGCAGTAAATTGAGACAACTCTTTACTTGACAAGTCTATGCTGCTCATTTCCCGTGCTGGAAAAAAAATCATGAATAGGCACAATTTCATGGCTATGGGCCCATGACTGCATCTCAGCAATGTCATAAATGACCTGCTGGTTACAAAGGCCTGTACAAACTGGCTTTAAAAGTTAGGAAAGGCATGGCAGAGAACAGTGGTTCCATGAAATGGACAGACAGCACAAGCACGTTTGAGTGGATTTAATGCCCAGCTCTATGCACTGTCAGCCCAGCTGTGTGCACCACTAAAAATTTTGCCAATGATAGCGAACTGGGAGGTGTTGTTGAGTCTCTTCAGAGACAAGATGCCTTGCAGGGGGATCTAGATAGATTGGAGCTTTGAGCTATGGTTAATGGGATAAAATTTAACAAGTCCAAGTACTGGACTCTGCACTTAGGATGAAGTAACGCCAAGCACAAGAATAAAGTGGGAGAGGAGTGCCTTCCTGAGGAAGGGAAGTGGAGAGAGAGGTGATTAACTTTTCTCCTTAGTATCCAGTGATAGAACGTGTGGAAATAGTTCAAAGCTGCACCAGGGGAGGTTTAAACTTGACATTAGAAAGCTCTTCTTTAACAAGAGGTGTTTAAACACTGAAATAAGCTTCCTAGAGAGGTGGTCAATGCCCCAAGCCTGTGAGTGTTTAAGAGGCATTTTGACAATGTCCTTAATAACAGGCTTTAATTTGGTCAGTGCTGAATTTGTCAGGCAGTTGGACTAAATTATTGTTGTAGGTGCCTTCCAACTGCACTATAGTATTCTATTCTATTCTATTCTATTCTACTATTTTGTATTCCATTCTATTCTACAAAGTCTGGCAAACCGGTGGGATGGATGCTCAGGGAACCTGCTGTGTGCTTTACCAGCAGTATGCAATTCCTCAGCTGGGACATTTTCTGGATGCATTAATTAAGTATTTAAATATGAAGGTGCTGCAAATTTTTTTTGCTTTCTCCTTGCCAGCCCAGCTTCTGCCACCCAGCCCTCCTGTCATTGTGCAATCAGTTTGAGGGACAGCTGCTGGTGTAAACTGTGAGACAGGCTGTTGTGACAATCAGCTGAAAGCCAAGTCCTCCGTGTAAAGGGCAAAACCTGAAAGACAGACACTCTAAAACTGGAGAGACAGGGGAAGATAAATAGAAAAGGCAAGACCTCCAAGGAAAGCTGAAATGTAGCTGACCGTTGTTGAAGATGGATCAATATCCCTATAACCTCTAAAAACATCTCAACGTGTTTCTTCAGGCTACAGCTGGATCCAGCAACACTGTCAGCGTCTGCATGAGTGATGCAGCTGGAGCAAGGCCCGTGTGCAGGGGCGTGGGGGTGCCAAGCTGGGACGAGCCAGTACGGGTAGATGGGGTGACATTTGTGGCTGTCTGGCACAAAGGCTCCATTTCATGCCTTGTGCCAAGGCCCATGCCAACCATGCTGCAAGGCTACCCGGAAAATTATGTTTTGAAGCAAGAACAGAGCCTGCTTAATCCTCATTAACGCAAAGCCTCTGCTAAAAAATGATGTGCACATTTTTAAGAGCTTGTTTCAAGCTGGCTAAACCATGAAAAGGGGACATTCTTTATTACCACTTCTCTTGAAGCAAATTAATTTCCATTCCCACTGAAGTGAACCTTCAGGAGTGAGAAAGAATCACTCCCAAAGAGCTAATGGGGAAGGCGTCGCCTATATAACACCACCAAAAA
>NW_008246058.1:5604012-5631129 GCF_000691975.1 Corvus brachyrhynchos
TTCCCCACAAAGCCACTGAGTAATTTTAAAAAAATAAAACATCTGAACACAGGGCAGTTTGCTTCTCTGTAATTTAGAAGCATAAAAGGGAACTGATGCTGTAATTACAGGCTGAAAACCCAAAAGCCTCATTTTTTAAAGTTGTTTCAGTGGATTTTTTTTTTATAATTGGTATTAGCTCCTCCAAAGCAGGGACAAAACCTCCAGTCAAGGGCTTTGTTAAAATTTGAATTGACCTGGGAAAGGTGTTTGAGGGGACCCTGGCAGACCAGAGGAGCTCAGTGTGCCACAGGGCAGAGCTCCATGCTGAGACTAGAATTTGCTGCAGACAGAGGTAAGTGAACAAGAGGAGATTTGCCATGTCGGTAGTGTTTTCCATCATACCAGGTAAATATTCTCACATCACAGGTCAGACACTTGAGGCACAGAAATAATAAGATTGATAAAAAATGCTGCTGAAGAGACAAAAAAATCCTATGCTAACACACCTTCTGTGTTTTTCTTAAACCTGCTAATCCTTTGGGTTCTGATGTAGTTAGTGTATATACAGTGTAGTTAGCTATATATGTGTAGTATAGTTATATATGTGTGCATAGCATAGTTAGCTATTCTCAAAATTATCGAATTTAAGCTCAAATGCTGCAGGACCATCATTTGAGATGCCATTTGAGAGACCTGTTGCTATGTCTTCAAACAAATTAAACAAAACCTAGAGGGGAAGACACATTTTCAGTCAACTTTTCCAGGGAAGCAAAGTGGGACAACGTAACTTCAAGATTATTGTGGCTTTTCCAATGAAGTTGCTTGTTCTGAGGTGAGAGAAAGCCACCTCCTGTACCTCTGTGTTCTTTCTCAATAATTCAAGCTGATGGTGTTGGTCATCGTCTGTTGGAAGGTCAAAAGAGATGGTCTCCTCCCTTGCCTCAGGAACACACTGTCTCTTGCTTATGCCAGAACACTTTCTTAGGCAAGATTTCTGGCTTTCTCATTTCCTTTCCTGTTTTGTTTTGCAGGGATTTTAAGCTCTTTGCTTCCAAGCTCTCTTTTGCCTTTGTTTATTGCCATTTAGATTTTAGTTGTTTTTGTTAAGATGCTTCAGGCATGGATGCCCATAAATTAAAACGCATTATTATTATAATAAAGCTGCATCACTGCCGAAAGCCAGACTGGCCAACATAGACCTTTAAATAGAGGGCTAAGTGAGAAGTCGGATGCTACTGACCTCTACAGCATGCAACACAGCAGAAAGTATCTAATCTGGGAGGTGGAAAATATGGAGAGGAAATGTACAAAGGGGTGGTCATGTAAGCTTCTGGTGGCCTGAAAAGCTAATCTTTGAAAACTGGATGACCATGAAAACCCTTAAAACTTTCATAGGAAACTGACATGATTTATATGCTTATAAAACTGTGGTTGTTCTAAACTGTTGGATTAAATGCTAAAACAGGCAGCATACTTTGACTCCCATCTCAATGAGCCAACAAACTTGAGAGAGCAGTGACTGTGCACTACCACAATTACAGGGAGAGGTTGCTTATTGCAGCAGCCATCTATGAAATGAAGAGTTCAATGATCAAATAAAATAGCCTGCTCTTTTTTTTCAAGCTTCTCTTTGAATATTCAAATTAAAAGTTTTCACTTCAGTGCTTTGAAAAACAAAAAAGAAGTACCCCAGGTGGTAGCGCTTGTCATTTCACTGCTGTGTTTAACCCACCTGATGGACAAACATTCAAAGACTTAGCAGTTCTCTTTATAAGTGTGAAAACACTAGATAGGATCCATCTTGCAAAAGCAGGAGCCCTGGAAATTGTGTTATAATTCTAGAACCTAAAAAAGCAATTCTTAAGTGCCTAAGTTGTCCATGAAGTAAAGGAGATGCCTCAGAAGACTTTCAGAACAAAATTATTCTTTCTAATGCAGATGCAAGGAAGACTTCCATCCAAGGAGCCTTCAATAACTTGCTTCTCTCCATTTCTTGTACAGGGAATGTTGTCCTCTAAAATGTATTAGATTCCAAAGTTTAGATACTAGTTAGTTGCCTAATTTAGGTGAGCCGGATTCAATTAATGAACATTTTTCTTTCTATGTACACTTCTACACTGAGGTGCCTCCCATATGGAGACCTAAAGGTGTTTCTGTATATAAAGATGCACCACATATCTATGAAGAAAGCAAATATTCCCATTTTCCCATAAGAAAACAGACCTGCAGAAAAGGGACAAAATTACTTCAGTTAGATGTGCAATGCATACTTTCCAATTCAAGTACAATCTTGTCCTTTATTTTCAGGACTGCAAAGGAATAGAGTCCAAACCTGTGGTCAAGTGCTGTCTGCAAAAGACTTAAAACACAGCTAAAAATCTCCCAATCTCACAGCAAATTTAGTGAGAAAATAGCTCCTAGAGCTAAGTTCTAGAACCCATAACCTCTCACGTTAATGTGTCTTCCTGATTTGTAGTTTATTAGTTTTGTTCATGTTCCTCTACTTTAAGTAAAAAACAATGAACTACCAGTAATTTAGGCTGTCTGGTTGCCCTTAGGTCTGAAATTTTTTTGTACCACTTCTTGGCTGGTTTAATATCTTAGCCTTTTCCAATTGAAAAATTATAGATCCTGGTTTTTGTTTGATATTGTTTTGTTTGTAAAGTATCTGGTGACCTAACAAATAGAAAACCTTAAAAAAATATTATCTTCGAAAGAAGTTCTAAAAGTCATGTCTGATTTGCCATAGGTTTTTCCCTTGATATAAATAACATTTCTTTTAGCCAGTAGGAATCAATGCAGAGGATACAGAGAACCAGGAAACAGGCAGCGCTACATATCTCTTTAAATGCCATAGCTGCTAAATTTCTGCATGAAGTCCCCTTTCTATTTTTAGCTGTGAAAAGGTGCTCTGGCCTTTATGCATACATGGATGCCTTGTATCGTTGTCCAGAGACTACTACAGTAAATATCGCTTTCTGCTGAGAAGAAAAAAGCTGGAGCATCAGCAGTCTCTCACTTCAGATTTTAAATTTAAAAACGACTGCATGGTATTATTAAAAAGGATATTATAAGCACCTGAAAAATAGCAGTAGCTTCATCAAGAGAAATGAACATCATGGTTTAACTGCTGCTCATTCTGTTAAGTATGGCTCTCAGCTGTTCCCCCGTAGGTTTCTGTCAGAACCTGGCCATATATCCATCTCAAAAGGTCTGTCCTTCTGGTTACTATAAACACTGATGCAAGACTGGTCAGCTTGCTGTTTTGCTCCCTCTCTCACTGCAAAGGAATCTGAAATGTGCAGTAGATTTTGCACTTGAACAACTCCTCCCATCTAGACCACTGCTCTGAGTGGGACCTACTAGAGGCTGGGAATCTTAGATCTCTCTGTTTCTGGCTCTGAGCTGGTTAAACACAAACAAAATCCATCAGAGTTCAACTTTTTCTAAATATTTTGGGGCAAGATAATTTGGGCCATATTAACTGAATCATCTGCCATGGTATTTTCCCCTCCTACTGAACTACAATTCAGTTATTCTTATGTGTTAACTAATAATCCTTCAAGAGCCAAAGCATTAGTACATCATTTATTCCTTGCTGTCAGGAAAATTATACAAGGGACTTTGTATTCATTGCTCTGTTGCCAGTAGAACTGTACTCAAAAAACAAAAAATCAGGGAAAGACAGACTGCCCATTCTGTAAAAGCATTGAAGGCACACATCAGACTTTTCTTATCGTGTCCTTGAACAAAAACACACAGCCTTGAGGGTCAAATGGGAGACTTCAGCAAACAAATCTCATATAAACTGCCAATTCATTTGAAAAAAAAAGTCCTTCCTAGGGCACTATTCTTTCTTATCTGATATTGGAGCTTTATAACTGCTGTGTTCCTTTAACCACAAGCCTCATTAATGAGGACTACTCAGCAATGCCTACATCTCAGCTTTGAGATAATGTCTCCAGCTGTGATTTAAGAAGGACCTCCTGCAAAGATAAACAAAGTGAAGCTTTCCCAGCAGTTTCTGTTCCAGTCTGGTGGAGAGGACATAACTCAGTGCCTATGACACTGCTCCTCTGCTGCAAGCACTTCTTTGATGCAGCAGCTGAGCTGAGTGTGCAGCATCCAGGGTGGTCAGAAGGCTTGCCTTCATACACAGGCCATGGACCTAACATTTAAGTCACTTCCTTTAATTGTTCTTATCTAAACATTCTCCAATCGTGGTTGGCTGTTTTCTTATATCAGTCTAAAGGACCTGTTTGTTTTTTTGTACATCTCTTCTGCCCACGTGTCACTGCAAAATTAATCAAATGGAAAACTTGCGTAAACAAGTTAAAGTGTTCATTCTCATTCAGCAAAGCTATCTATTTATCAAAGTAATCTGTTTTCTCTTGTGGAGTGATCTTATCTGTCCACATGAGGAACGCTGAGAGATAATGAAACATAATTAATGTAGAGGTTTATGAATTCATTATATAAAATTCTTGCCTGTCAGTGAAGAATAGGTCATCTTCATCCTAAGATGTGTATTTCTCCCTATCTCCAGATAAGGCACAAAGATAGTATTTGTTTTGAGAAGGTTTTACATCTATGTCCAAGTGACAACTTGAATATATAAATATAAGGGTCATTCCTCAAGATAACAGTTTCTCCTTCAAGACTATGTAGTATTTGGAAAGCACCCAAGTAAGATCTTCATAAAACTGTCTGGTTTTCTGGTGGTTTTGTCCTCAAACAAAACAGATGTGCTCAGGTTTTGCTGCCCTCCTCCAGTGCAGGCACAAGTACTGTGGTAGAGAAAAAAAAATCTGCTAACCAAGCCTTTGATATAGAAAAACCACATGGAGTTGAGTCATAAACTGTGGACACAAGACAACTAATTATGGGTTGTGTTAGGCATGGGGAACAGGTTAACTGCTACATAATTACAATTGAGATGGCTGTAGACACAGTCAAGGAAATCCAGTTAATAGAAAGAAGTAAATGAAAATGCATTAGTATCTATGAAGGAAAACAAGTCCCGTCTGTTTTCTTTAGCTTCTTCAGTGATTTTAGTGTTCGCAGTGCTTTATTGCTGCTTAAACCTTATACTTATGAAGCCTAAACAGAGGTTTATATTTCACATTCTGCTATTTTTCATGTGAATGGCAGGGAAGGAGTGAGCAAAGATTTCTTTAATAAGTGCCCTGCACTGCCATTTGAGTGAAAACTCCAGAGACGAGTGACACAATACAAACTGGGAATCTGTGAAATGGAAAATCCTTTGAAATAGATCATCATCTGGTGAAAAGGAGATGGGTGGTCATACCAAAAATGTTGGTAGTCAAAGGGCTGTAGGAAAAGGAGGGGCACTGGGAGTGGGATGCATTGGAGGATGCCGTGGGCAGCAGGGCCTGTGGCTGCCCTGGGGCCTGTGGCTGCCCTGGGCCCTGCTGTCCCAGCAGCCCTGCCAGAGCTAGGCCAGAGCTGTCTGCTCCAAGGCCACCACTTGTGGAGAAAAACCTTCTTCTGATTACACCAAAGGAGTGAGGAAAGAGGTGAGCATCCAGACAGGCTGCTTCTCAGAGGTTTCCCTGAAGGCGTGACTCAGACTAGTTTGAAGGCTTCCCCATTTCCTCCTATTTGGTGGAAACTTTTATCCTGGTTCCTTGAACTCGCCCTCTGAAAGTACACACCATTTCTGAGTATACACCTATATATAGCCTCCTTCTGCAACGACACCTCACAGTCACAGTCTGTTTCCTGTTGACTTCAGCTAAATGTGGCATTGAAGTCTGAGGCTGAGGGGTCTCTACCTGAGTGAGTAGGCAGGCAGCCAAATGGACACCCAGTCTGCACTGGATGTCACAACTTGCGCAGCGGAGTTGCAGGCAAACACTGTGGCTCTCTGGGTTTCTCTGTTTGCCACAACGTTTACACTTTTGGTGCCACTGTGGGGATGCCGTGGGTAAGCCCAGGTGGTGCAGTGCACGACAGCAGCACAGGGTATCCCTCTGCCACACCAGGCATTTCCTTCCAGCTCTGTGGCTGGGAACATACTCTTGTGCAAGAGGCCCAGGTGTGGTCCTGTGTCGGGGTCCGTCCCCCCCCAGCCGTGGGGTCCTGGGAGAGGAGCCCTGGGGGGAGGCACGGGATTTCCCTGGCCCTGCTCAGCCTCATTCCCCGTTGGTTGTTTTGTGTTCCCTGCGCGGGCAGGGACCCTCGGGTCCCGGGATTGAGCAGTTCCTCAGCAGAGCCCCGGCCATGCGGCTGGAGAAATAAACATCTCTGAAACATCTATCAAGAATCGGTCCATAGATATTTCTTTTCCACGGGCCTCCTTGTTTGATACACGTGTTACAGTATCCGCACTGCAACAGTCCTGGTTTTTCAGGCACTTGTCCTGGTTTTTGATCTGCAGCTGTAAAGGCACAGGTCTCCTCTTCAGATAATCAAGGAGGATGTCACCATGTCCTTGAGCTTTTCCATAAAGATTTCTGGCAGTGTCTGGGTCCTATATGTACAGAAGAAGGTTTTTCTGTTTAAAGTACATTGACAACAATGTATTTACACAAGTAATCATGTGGGAAATTTCCAATGTGTACAAATCATTTAGCATCTCACAAGCCTCCGTAGTTTTTATTACTGAAAACAACTTAGTCATCTGCAGACTTTAATTAGCTGGCTGCCTGCTTCCTCCTGCAGGTCATCCATGCCTGAGATACCCCCAGTCCCAGAAACAATCCCTGGCTTTATACCACGATTCATTTCTTTTCTGAGCCAAGGAACAGACTTCCACTGTGTAACCACTTCCAAGTCTTTGCCAAGGGTTTCTTGCCCTATGGTTACTTATACTACAGCCATTTGTACTGTGGATATTTGGAGTGTCTATTGGAAAATTATGAGGGATCTTTTTTGAACACTAAATTGTGTTTTCCAGATCAACTTTTCTGCAACTTGCCTTCAGGCTGTACTATTCCAGTCACTGACAAACTGCTGTTTCTCCCCTCACCAAACCTATGATCTAGAAAGACAGAAGCACTTCTGATTCCCCTCCACACAAAGAAACATCATATTTCAAGAACTCAAGCATGAGTTATGAGCTTGTAGAGTTTTGCAGCCGCTGCATATTAGAAATAACAAGTAATTAAAAAACTGCAAAGCAAAACATAATTACTAAGGAAGAGTATTTAAATGTCACCATAGTTTATTTTGACAGATGAGCCTGTCTTCAAAAATAAGGGATTTCCCAGAGGAGAAGTATAAATTCTCAGGTTATTTTTTGATCTAAAGGCAATTTCTACACTTTTCTTTTTATCACCTCCTTTAAAAGGAATCATGATGCAGAGAGGCACAGGGTTAAGGGTGGAATGAACATTAAAGGCTCTTTTCACTGCAACAAGACACTGAAACCTATGAATTTTTTTGCTGTTCCTCCTGGCAGTAGTGCGATAGGATTTAAAGCAAATTTGGACCCTGATGGATGACAATTGCAGCTCCAAGAGAAAAAACAGAGATTATTTCAGAAAGCCTTTATATATCACCAAGCAAGGACCACATACATCAGGGTTCAGGGGTCCATTTCCAGATATTCTGACTAAGAGGAAAAAAAAAAGGTAAAAAAAAGAAAACAGGAAAGCCAGCCCTGTGGGGTACCTGGGAGATGTTAGATTACCCAGGCTACTTGCTGTACATGAAGGTGAAGGCATCAACTTAGCTTTGTGATGTCTGTAGTCATTTCTATAGCTGAAGTACATGCTTTTGCGTGTGTCTATGTGATGCTGGCTGGGTAAGTTGTTCAAGTTTTTGTGAAAGGCGGGTGATCACTCCCAGCTGTGTGCCATGCCCCTAACTTCAACGGTCTTCTAGGGAAGGACCTTGAATGACACTCAACCATAAACACACAGCTTTTATTTAATTATTTTAGGGACCTGAGGTAGTTTACAGGCCGTTCAATGTCTTGATTGAACTACTACATGTCATACCACTAAAGTCAGATGATTTAGATATCCATCCTTAAACACCCGCCATAACTGAGCTAAGTATCTGTCACTCCTAGATTTATGCCACAGACCAGCTCTCCCAAGACAGTTCGCAGAAGTTAAGCTGGTAGTTTCATGCATGCTTCACAAATCCTCTTATATGTGCTGCTCAAGTTTAGTAAGAATACTTCTGACACTGTCTAAGCATTGTCCTTCCCTCTCTCCCCCTTTTCTTTTTTTTTTTAACTTTCAAGTTTGTCTCATTTTACAGTCTTATTTTGGTTGCAGGCACCCATTTCCTTCATGTTCAATTTAGGCATGGGCCACTTTCCCAGAACTAAAATGAAGGCATGAGTAAGGAAAATGGTATGCAGAGTATGAGCACTGGTGAGGAGTAGATGCTCTCCATTACTACAAGTGAAGCCTTTATTATCCCTATGACAAGCCAATTCAGAGCTACCATTAAGGCAGCTTTATTTTGGCACAGGAAGAAATAATCAGTCAGTTCTTGAATTGAGTTTCAACTTTATAGACTAACACAGGGAGTAAAAAAATTGCCTCTCCATTTGGGCCAGACACATGGAAGGACCATTTACCTGGGTAGTATAGGTCTCTCACAGAGCATTGTTTAACCTCTAGGCCTCCTCCAAAACATCTGGAAATTTGCAGGATTGTTTTCAGCTGGGTTTTTGGCCTTAATGCCAATGTGCCCATTTTACTTGTATGGAGCTACATCACATGATACTCACCTCTGTTGCCTCAATGAGCTAATCACCTGGACTCCAAGGCCACAGAGGCGGAGAAGCAACTGCCCATATTTCACACTACTGGATGGAGAAGAGAGAACCTGGCATGTATAAAAAGTACCATTGGTTCTGCATCCCGCAAGCATCTTCCTCTGGGGATTTGTTTTCTCTGTGCGATATTTCTATTTTTCTTGCCATTAACCATATCACTGGGTCCAACATGTGCCTGATGGCCATTTCTATAAAGTACAGTAGTGGCAAATGTTGGAATTATATCAATGAAACTAAACTGTGCAATTTCTAAGGAAGCTGAAAAGTGTGTGCATGCAAGTGCTTAGGGGCAGAACTGCTTTGTCATCCCATCACGCAGCAATATGTATCACATTGAAATTCAAAAACAAGGAGTGAGCATGCATTTTAAAAAAATTTAAATTAAACCTAATTCTTTTTCCAAGCCCATTTGCTTATTTACTTAAACAAATGGGTAAAACTATCATCAGGAAAACACTGTTATATGACAATCGCCTGAAGTGTATTCTTACCACTGGATCATAATTCCCTTTCTTTCCATTCCTTAAAAGTTCATTCAGTTCTAACTTCTACAGTAATGTTTATCTAGGGTACCTAATTATATAGTGCAACTTGCATCTGGAGTACTGGTTCAAGGTTATTATAGTTCTCCACAGACATAACAAAAATATTATTTTAAACTTATCCATTGAGGAAAAATGGCTGCATTTTACCACTGATAGAAGAATATGAATGTAAAATAAAATCATTGGTACTTTAGAAACATAACAGGGTTGTCTATTCAGATTAGTTTTCTCCTTGAAACTTGCTGTCACAGAAGTATCTCCTTTTTGTTTCTGCTGCAGACATAAGATCTGTCAAACTAAAGTTAAACTAAATAAATTAGATGTATAAAATGATGGATTATAGTGATAGGCAAATAAGAAAGGTGAATTTTTTGAATGCTTGTCAGTACATGTTCCTTGTTGGGTAGATTAGATAAGATTAATGAAATATGAATAATGGAGTAGAATAATAATTTGATAGTTTCTCAGTACTCAATATCTGAAAAAGAAGCTTCCACTTCATCTATATCATACTGATTATATGCAGAGCACCATTACTTTTACTACAAAGAAGAAAACTTTCTTTGGCAGCAGTCGAAGGAAAGTGGGTAGATAAAACAAACTCTTTAATTCATATGTCTTTACTCATAGGTTTCCCGTCAAGCATGGTTTCTTCTTTATTTAGAATCAATACTAAGTAAGGAAAGGATAAATATATAAATCGCAAAACTCTTTCTGTGGGTGTTTTGGTAGCCAAAGTAAATTGCCTGAGGTTTGGAGAGACCATGGGCTTGTTCTGTATTTGCTCTAAAATTCAGAAGTGATGAAGAAATATTTTGCTTCAATCCTTAGAATGAGGGCCACAAGCCCTGCCGGGAGCACTGGCCATGTTTACAACATGCAGCATTCCTGACAGATCCCTTGCTCACTCCCATAGCATTCATGGCTCTGTGGAAAGGGTGAGCTCTCACACACAGCCAAAAATGGGAAGTCACGAGCCTTTAGCTGGAGCCCAGTTATGGTTTCTGCCATGCCAAGCATGTGCAAGGCAAGAACACTATAGGGCCTTCTCCTCAGGGATTTACAGTGTGGAAGTCTGATCTTGCTAACTCAAGTAGCTATTCAAGTGCAAAGGTAAAAATAGTCCTTTAAAGTCAGCAATGACTTTAGATAAAGAATGTGATTAAAATCCTTTTACTGAGAGTGGACTGAATTAATTGTACTCATACCACCCCCTACCCCCCAAAAATATTTCATTGTTACCAGGCATGTCACTTCTATTTTGTCCATGTCAGTGCCCTTATGGGAAATGGATGCAGTAAAATGCCCAGATGATGATGTGATAGAGTTGTGAAAGTTCACATTTTTGGCATATCCTAAGATCTCCAGAAAAAGTTAAGCAAGAACTACAGAAACTCTAATTTTTAAAATAATGCTTCTGGTTAGTTGCTCAGGTAAGGCAGTCTTCAGATAATGAAATCAGTTGGGAGAAATCATAAGTTTATTAAAGGTATGATTTAATGCTACTTGTAAGCTTCTGGGACTTTTTATGTGTGCCAATATTTTTTACTCCTCTTAATGATGAGAAAGAGCCTTCACTTTTATCTTGGTAAAAATAGTATCAATATTAGAATAAATTTGGGACCGTGATAATTGATACTTCTAGGTATTTGAAGTAAAGTAAGTTAAAAAAAATAAGGAAGTATGAAATACCTGTGTATGGCATAGGAACTTCTCCCTTCCTTTAAAATCAGGCATGTTCACTCAACCATTCAGCTAGATAAGCCTAGACAAGTCAGTGCAGAAAACTCCTTCACATTTCATAAAAGGTTTCAACACATGAGAGGTTAAATATCACTTCAAAACATCTGAGTGTAGCCACCTAACTGGGTCTGACTGTTGCTTAGTAAAAATTGTCAAAAATGGATCAATATCCTAAAGAATGATTGCTTGCATTATGTTAATGTACAGTTTGGTCAACCAACCAACCTTCCTTCTTTCCTTCTTTCCTTCTTTCCTTCCTTCCTTCCTTCCTCTGCCCATTCTGAAAATGGCAAGAAAGTCACCTGAACACTCAGGATGACCATGAGGCTTCATTGGCTCAGCTCCAAAGGAAATTAATTTACTTTGAGGAATTTTAAATTTTGCATAAAATGACCTGGATGACAACCTGTGTGTTTAGATGTGGAACACATGAAAATTACTGTCACAGTAGATGTGGAAGGTCAAATAATGAGACAATGCACTCCTTGTGCTTGTTTCTAACAATGACAAAAACAGGAAGGAAGTGGTGATATAAAGGGGACTATCTGGGATTACAGGCTGCCTGCACTGGTGCAGTGTTTTTGTTGCATGTCTATCCATAACTAAAAACATAGCTTAACTTTTCATAAGGCTGGTCCTTATGCATGTACAAAACGTTCAAATAAACATACTTCTGGAATCATTGGGTTTCAGGGGGACTAACACTGAATTCACAAAATAATTTCTTCACGAGAAAAAACGCTGGTGTAAGAATGGAGATGACATGAAAGCAGTGTTGGGGTAGCTAGGGCAGAGGTGTGAGTGGCACAGATCTTAGGTGACAAATGTTCAAGAATTTGATTGCAAGACGTTGAAAGAAGGTTGCAAAAAATCTCAGCCAAGATTTCTTATGGAACAAACACAAGAAAAAAATTCATCATTACAGAGTGGAAATTCTGGAAGACAGTGACAACATTTCCAATCTTGTTTTCATTGTTTATTTTAAGCTTTAGAAATATACTAAGAAAAGTATTTGCTCTCTACACTACAGTCCACAATATCCAGAATAGGGCAAACCAAAAGTATGATGATGTTTTAGGTCTAAAACAATACTAACAGTGGTCTCTTCTTTGACATTTAAGACCCCACCTGAACAGTATAGGACTTAAAAGCCCCACAGGCCATAGGAACAAAAAGAAAGAGAAAAGTAGAAAGCATTGCAGCAGCAAGACTGGCAGGCAAAGGGAAGGTGGGGCCTGGGACAGAGTAAGTGGATTTCTTGGAGCTGAGGAGGTGCCTTATTAGAAATGCCAGGAAAGGAAGGAAGTTTTACAGCCCAGACACAGGGTACAGCTAGTGGACACAGGCCAGACTGGAGCAGATAGGATGCGGGAGCTAGGGACAAATTTGTCAGTGCAAATGAATACATGAAAGAAAACATTTCAGGCTGTCAGTCAAAAAAAGGTGGGAGAATTTCACCCCTGGCAAATAAATAATTGGAGACTTTGCAGTGAGATCACTATTTATCTAGAGGCTGCGGAAGAACCTTAACCAAGCAGGGTGCTTTCAGCCTGGGACTCCATTCACAGAAAGATCACCACAAAGTTGAGTGGTGAAAGCAAACAGCAGCCAAACTGAGGCCAGACAGGTCCAAATTTGATAAAATTGCTCGAATCCAGATATACCCCACATTTTTCCAGACTTTCAACAAAGCTATTACAGACACGATTGTGAGAACTGGCAAACTGCTGCTATGACATGAAACTCCTGCTGAGCCCAAGTTAAAGGAAAATAGCAATTAAAATTTTTTTAAATCCTTTCTTCTACTTACGGTACAGAAATAAGGGAAAGCTGAAGTAATCAATCCAATGCAGCACAGTATCAAGAATTCCTGTTAGTCTAAGTGAAAGCTCAATTCATATACTGAATTAGCCATCACTATTTTCTAAATCACAAAGAAAATGGTTTTCATATGAGATTTTCCTTTAAAAATAAATGTTCGCATGACAGCAAAATACTCCCAAGTACACTAGGAAGTTTAAACAGAATTGCTTATTGTCTGAGATCCCAGAGCTCTTCCAGGCCTCCCTCACCATGCCAGGAGAGTGCAATAGATGAGACCCTTCTCTGAGTGTTGCACTTCACTATGTATCTGGCTGGTTTTAGAGTGCATTCCTTATTGTCCTTTTCACACCTACAGTCAGAAGCTCCTGAAGACCACCATTGAATTCCTCTGAAAACAAAGCTAAAAGAAAAAGAGGAAAGGGATGAAACACCTGCCTTTTTTTTTCAGGGTTTTTCTATTTCAAATAATATCAAAATATGTGAGAATCATTTGTTCCAAAGAAGAAGTAATGTCAATGATGAATTTTGTTCTACTTCAAGGTAGGGGACAACAGGATTACTGTGGAAAAATTGTCCCAGTTCTTTGTTTTCTCTTGAGTACCACTAGCAAAAAATAAAAACATATTGGAATTTGTTTTTCCAATTTCAGATGCTTGAGAAGCTTTCACTCAGCAAACTCAACACAAACGATAAAGCATGTGGATACACTGGCAACCTGTTTGGGTTTTAATGAGCATCATGTATATTTTGACTGGGGAGAAAGAAGTTCCTGTGTTTTTTTTCCAATATACCATTGCTTTAGTGGGAGTCAAATGTGAAATGAAACCATTGTGTTAACCAAGAGGATACCAAGATGATAGTGTTCTTCGGTTGTTCCCAGCACTAATACCCACTTGAAAGCAGTAAGGAGACCTTATTTCCTTTTGGGGGGTTTATTTTAGCATTTGAAATATGGTAGATAGCATAATTGGATTTTAAATATCTGATCCAAATTTATTTCAGGGGACTGAGTCAAAACAAATACAAATTCAAGTTTGTCTAGTGCATCTAAAAATTGGCAGCACACGCATTTCAGGACCTCACCAATTACAACACTTCACTTATTTCTGAAATAGTTGGCTGCATATTATTTCTATCTAAAACCTGGTCCCACACTTTCAGGCTTAGTTGTGGATTCATAAGTGTTTGTTCTATTATTCAGTCATATTATAAAATGAACCACATTTTCCAATAGCTACTTCATGTTCCCCGTTTCATTTTTAATTGCGGCGTTTCTTCAAACATCAGCTCTCCCACAGGATTTCGGTTTTGGACCACTTTTGCAAGCCACTAAAAATGATGAATTCTTGAAGTTTGCAATCTGAGCTCTCTTTAAGCCCACATACCAAATTCTTATCCAAAACTATGTCAAAGAAGCCAAAACCAACCATCCCACTTCCTAGGTCTAAGTTGCATAACAAAAAGGTCTGAACTCTCCCATAAAATAACATAGGTTCCCTGGCCTACTGCTTTTTTAACAAACAGAGACTTATCTCAATATCCATGGGGCATTGTCTTGCAACATGTAAACATGGGCCTTTTGTCCATTGCATCTGGTTTTTACTCTTGCATTTTAAATCACCTGATTTTCTGTGAACTGATGATATTATTTGTCTCACTCAACACTAGAAAAAAGATTTTGTGATGACTGACAGGGTAGTTTTCATCAGCTAAACCATGTTTTAATTTTTATTTTAATTTTTGAGTGTCCAAAACTGTCCAGATGCTGCTGATTCTTCTCTCATAACCATATGCACTCTTGAGGACCCTTCTCTGCCCTGCGTTGCAGCCTCTAAGACATCCCATGCTCTCTCAGAGAAGTACATGGGTCTTTCAATGTGGTCCAAAAGAATTCACAGAAAAATCTCAGGCCAGTAATCCAGCTTTCTGAGGAAAAAGACAGATCATTATTACAAAGTCCACATGTGAAGAGAAGAATCAATCATCATTTTCTGGTGGAATGAAAAAACAAATGCTGGTGAGGATGAGGTTGCTGCCATATGACTTATGGTGGCTGGGATCCAAGCAATCACCACATCTCAAGCAGGTTAAAAAGGACAGGCACCTCAGCTACATATCCTATCACCACTGTTTGTAACTTCTTCTTGCACCATCAAAAATATCAAATTCTAATTTTTCTTCTCTTATATGTTGCAAAACACTTTGAGTGGAATTAGTTCTTTTACTTAAGTTCTCCTGAAAGGTTTTCATTCTGGGACCAAAGTAATGAGTTTGTCACTGGGTTGCATTTGAAAATTGACTCCAGGCTAAGATGCAAAGCCAGTTTCACGCGCTGCACGAGACACAGCAGACAGAGATATGAGATAAGGAGCTGCAGCCTCTTCCAGTTGTCACCAAACACTGCTGGTTGAGAGTCCTGTAACTCATTGAGCAGCATGTAGGGGCATGTAGGGAGCACTGACATGGTGGCAGTGCCACCCACCTGTGTCTTTGAGCCTACTGCTGCATGTTTCTGGCTCCAGGTTCCTGCCATTATTCCTCCTGTAACATGCATGGAGCCCATGTTTTGGTGGCATCCCCTGCATCCAGGCTGGGGAGTCCTTGTGAACACTGGGGAGATTTGCTGAAGCTCTGATAGCCATCTACCGTGGTCCATATGGCAAAGCAAAAGCAAGCTCAGTTTTTGCAGAGCAAACTGAGTTTGCAGTTCATGTTTCCATACAGCACTTGAAACCCTTAGCTGCATCTCCACCACTTTCCTACATTATCGTTACAGGCTTCTCTAAATTTCCCTTCTGTCACACAAAGCTCACAAAGCTTATCTCCCTACAGCACAGATCATCACTCCTGCTTCTTTTAGGCCATGAATCCTCAGATCTTTCAGGAAGGTCAGTCAGAGCAAGATGAGCCTGGGTTTTGCTTTCACATCCAGTAACAGGCCAGATGCATTTCTTCCTACACTGTAATGAAGAATGCTAATGGAAAAGCCTGGGCTGGATCCTTCTTTTTCCCGTTCAAAAATATCTCTTTTGGGATCCGTAGTCCACAAACAGCGGGTGAATAAACGTGTCTATAATGCATGAATTAATCATCTCAGAATATTGAAAAAAATCTATGTCCATTAATCTCAGAAGCAAGCTGATCCATTTGCATGGCTCCCTCAGCCAGGAATCTGTAGAGTCCCTTGACTTGGGAGGGTCATGGGAAAAGTTTGTAAATGGAAGAAATACAAAGGAAAAGCCAGAAGACTGCTGAGTATAGAGAAACACAGTTAAGGGTGGACCTCACTCTAGTTCAGCAGTTAGTTCATAAGCCTTTCATATATAGCTCCTTTCAAGCCTCAGCAGTCTTCACAATCTTCAGTATATTTATGATTCTACATCAGAGGAGTATTACACCAACCCCCTTTTGGGTGGCCAAAATGTTGACAATTGTTATAGGTTTGCATCTGGCAGAAAAAGTCATATGTGCCTTGACATGGCCATAAAAATTGGTTCTGGACCGAGTTTCTCCTGGAGAGTCCAGGTATGCAGCTGGAATATGCTGAATGCTGTATTTCACCATGCTACAAGAGTCAATTATGCTTTCTCAAGGAGGAGGGCTGGCATAAATTCTGCCAAGTCTTCTGGCTGCCTTCCCTACTCAATTCCTCCTGTCTGGCATGAATGGTGAGATCTCAGCCAGGGCTTACGTTCATCAAAGTGGTGTATCACTCATCATCCATGTCAGAAATGACAGTGATGTAGGAACTGAAAGTCATCAGTGAATTGGATGCACCAAAGCCAATATTCCTTCCTAACCTTTCATACAAATGTCTTAATACAAAAGCTAAGCCAGAAACAATGGGCTGTAAGTTAATTGGGGAATACAAATTATATAGGTCCCAGCTAATCTCTCCCAAAAGAAAGACTGGAGCTGCAGACCATTATCACAGGTACTTTCCTAAGATTTCCTTAAGTTTACAGACAGTCACAGTAATTCTATGTGAGCTTCCAAACACAGGTACAATGCCACACACTATAATGGACAGTATAAACTAGTGCTCAGTAAGACTGTTCTACCATGGAGTGCATCAGGCACAGCATCTGGGCTGTGTCCAGCTGGGCAAGGGATGCAATTGTCCTGCTCTGCTCTGCCCTGCTCTGCTCTGCACTGGGGCAGCGAGTCCTGGGTGCAGTTTTGGGCACCACAGTATTAAAAAGACTTGAAACTATTAGAGAGCATACTGAGAAGGGCCATGAGGATGGTGAAGCATTGCAAGGGGAAGCCTTATCAGGGGCAGCTGAGGTCACTTTGCTCAGCCTGGAGAACAGGAGACTGAGGGGAAACCTCACTGTGATCTTCAACATCCTCACCAGGTGAAGGTCAAGTACTGATGTCTTCACTCTTGTTGACCAGTGACAGGACCCAAGGGAATGGCAGGAAGTTGTATCAGAGGGAGGTTTAAGTTAAATGTTAGGAGAACTTTTTTCATCCAGAGAGTGGTTGAGCACTGGAATGGGCTCCCCAGGCAAGTGGTCACAGCATCGAGCCTGCCAGACTTTAAGAAGTGAATTCTTGGGGTGTTCTGTGCAGGTCCAGGAGCTGAACTCAATGATCCTAATGGGTCCCTTCCAACTTAGCATATTCTATGATTCTTTGCTTATTCACTCTTTAATTATCTACAGTGCAAAGCTCCTTATGACTTCTAAGTATATATCTATAACTGGTTGAGAGTGTAGGAAGTGAAAGCAGGAAAGTGAATTCCAAATAGAGCCATTCTGCATGCAGCTACACAGAAGCACATTAAATTAAGATTACAGTTGATATCTGTAATTTTGATGCTTCTTAGCATCTAATAGGCTGTCATGTGGCGAGCTTTCTTTATATGAAGGTGGGGGGGAGTGTTGTTTGTAATTTTTAAGGTTCTTTGAAAAGCCAGAAAAATCCTCTCCTCAATTCCTCTATGTGGAATCATATTGACAGCATGGAGGGATCATTGGCAGGGCTGAAATTCCTACCCAGAGAAAGTAAGACCAGACAGTCACCTTCTGGGTCCGTCAGCTTTCTAAGGGAGCATGAGATGCAGTCTGAAAGTGAACTGCACAGATAATTTTAACATGGCGACAGAGCAAGTCTCAGCAACTGGGTGTAATTTCAAGTCTTCATGGTCACAGATCATGTGTGCCAATTTACAAGGCCTTCCTTTCTTGTTTTTCTTTTCTCCCTTGACACATTCATGACCTTTTTTGCTTTATTACCTCTAATCCTTTCTTATCACAAAGCTTCTTTTTTCTGTCTGTCTGCATGGGAAGTCCCACACTCAAACATTATTCAGTGTAACAACCAAATTTACTGTTCCCATCCACAGTCTCTCCTGTTTCTTCTTCTTCTGCCAATTTCGTTATTCTTTTCTTCCTTATACATGATCCTGGCTCTACACCCAGCCTCTCCAAATCAGTTCTGTATCTAGTGAGTCTGCTTTCCACCCACTTTTTTCATCACCTGGGGTCCTTGTTTCAATCTTTCCTTTCCTCCAACTAGTTCTCACAAACTACCGTTCCTAATCCTCTCCTTAGGCTGCTCAGTCATCTCTCCCTAAGTCTCTCTTCATTCAGACTGACTTCTCATCTGCTCTGCTTTCTTTTGTAACTGCCTCTTCATTCCTAGTGTCTAAAGGTGACCTATGTCCTTGCACTCATCCTTCTTTACAGCTTTTCAGGTGGCCAGCAGAAGTTTCTTCATCCCTGTCTTTGTTCTGTTCTGATCTTGTCAGTCTTTCCAGCTTTTCATATAGGCCATTCTTTCTTACTGATTTTAGGTTATTGTCTCCTTCCTTATCCAACAAGTTTATCCTTTTATTTTCTTTTTGGAAAAACCCACCAGCTCCCATGTTTTTCCAGCTTAAGCTCTTGGTCCTCTCTGGACATATATCTGAGATCTTGGTCTTTTCTTGCCTGGATGGAAGAGAGACGGTTTCTTGCTCTCTGTGGATCTGGCAGCATGTGGGCACAGAAGGCACCAGTCACAAGCCATCCTGCTGTAACTTTTAAAAGCATCTGCAAGGAAATCCTGGGTTGGTAAAAATGCAGAGGGCATAAATTACTCAGTGGAGATAATGCAATTGGCCTGAAAAAGGTAGCACATGCTCAGGACAGACAGAAATTTTGAGGAATTTATCTGCCAAACTCTACCATATTACTACAGAATAGGGTTTAAAACTCAGCCAAATACGGGCAAATGCTTATGTGTCTGGCACCAGGAGGTCTCCAGCCTGCCAACCTCCAAGTCAAAGCATGAAGTAGCTAGCATTTCCAAAAAAGAATTCTTACAACCAATTCTTTAACATTGGCAAAACAATGTCTTTTTTTCATAATCTTTTTTTCTGGGAAATAGCATAACCATTTTTGCTGAAACTTTCCAAAAAAAATCTAAACATAGGCAGACACCCAGCATAAAAATTCACAAAGTTATAAATAACCAGAATAGGAATTTATAATTAAAAGCATTGAACAAATTTCCAGTACTGGGTAGCATAGTAGCAATAACAACCATTTTTACTACTGTAGCCCCAAAAATACTGCTCAGGGACCACAGCTCCACTGTGTAAAATGCATGCAAAAATGGAACAGGGATATGTCTGCTATATTGTGTTTCCAAAGAGTTTATAGCCCAAATTTTAGACAACAGAACACAAATAGATCCAGAGACATGGGGAGTACAGGAAAACAATACGAAAATCCTATTTAGTGTGACTGGCAAATCATCCCAAGGTACCATCAATCTATATATTGTCCCACTTTTCACGGGTATTTTGAAAAATAAGAGCTTTTAAGGAAAGTGAAGCTTGATCAGAGGACAATGAGGTAGTTAAGCAGATACTTACAGAGGCATGGGCTCAGGATAGGAGAAAGCATGGAGGAATTTAAATTAAAGTAATCGGTCATGCCGTGAACCTGTGGGCAATGACATCCAGCCATTAGAAAGGGCCAGTAAGTAGAGGGACACTGGACTGGAAAACAAGTCAGTCAAGGATGGCACCCAAGGAGTCATCTTAATTATTGGGATTTCCACATGTGAGCATCCTTGTTAGAGAGGGGACTATACGACTAAAGGACCACTATTTCTCTTTCCTTCCACTTTCTTGTGAGGGAATGGTCTGCTTCACTCTTGTGTGCATTGGAAGGATCCTGAAGATCCTATTTCTTTGTCCCACAAGAGAGATTGGTTGGAGGTAAAACAAAGCCCATCTATAGCTCTAATTAAAGTGGGAGTTTGTGGGATAGAAGTGACCTTATCAGCTTGACTCCGAAGCCTGAAACTCTCCACCATACTAAGCGATCCTGTTCAGCGAGGCTGTCGCGGAACCCGGGGACTCTGGGCTCTCAGCTCGGCCGTTCGCGGCGAGGGCCGGAGTCGGGGCGCCGGGTGCTTGCCCGGCAGAGACGCCGCGTCGGGTCCCGTTGCGAGCGCCCGCGGCCCTCGGGCCAGCGGGAGCAGCCCGGCCCCCGGCCGGCAGCCAGGGGGGAGCCGAGGGGAACGCGGTGAGGATCCCGAGGGCCGGGAGCACGGCTGGGCGGGAGCGCGCGGCGCGAGCGCCATCTGCTGGGCGGGGGGCGGTGCGCGGGGGCTCTGCGCTGCCGCCGCCCTGTAACATGTGCCAGACCCCTCCTGCCCCCCCTGTAACATGTGCCAGACCCCTCCTGCCCCCCCTGTAACATGTGCCAGACCCCTCCTGCCCCCCCTGTAACATGTGCCAGACCCCTCCTGCCCCCCCTGTAACATGTGCCAGACCCCTCCTGCCCCCCCTGTAACATGTGCCAGACCCCTCCTGCCCCCCCTGTAACATGTGCCAGACCCCTCCTGCCCCCCCTGTAACATGTGCCAGACCCCTCCTGCCCCCCCTGTAACATGTGCCAGACCCCTCCTGCCCCCCCTGTAACATGTGCCAGACCCCTCCTGCCCCCCCTGTAACATGTGCCAGACCCCTCCTGCCCCCCCTGTAACATGTGCCAGACCCCTCCTGGCACCGCCCGACACCGCCCTGTAACTTGTGCCCAACGCCGCCCGCCACAATCTGTAGCTGGCCTTCCACCAGCACCCACCACGCCTGCCATTGCCCCATGCCTGCCGCAGTGTGTGTGGGCAGTAGGTCTATCCCACCCAGTCGTGAGGCTGGCTGGCCGTGACTGGCATGGTCTGTGGGTGACAGGGCAGCGGGCATCGCTCTCGCTGTGCACAAAGAACGGGAATGGCACATCATCCAGAGGGACAGTGGCGGTGGAGATCTCACCTTGAGCATGATGCCAGCACAGCCAGGATCCAAACATCCAGCTTCCCAACTCCAGTCCCTGAGAGGTTCTGAGACAAGTGGATGCTGAAGAAGAGGGCCATGAGCCTTTCCTGCTGCAAGCCAGCCTGATCCCTCTGTCAGTGCCCTCAGGCTGAGCTCAGTGTCACCTTCATATCTACTGTTGTGTCAGGGGTTTCTGCTACTCAGCTCCTGGCTCTTGTTACATCTTGCAGGTGGCTTTAAATTGATTTCAGGGCTCTGCCTGCAAACCTTCAGCATCTTTAGCTCCAGTAATTTAGACTTGACCAAGACATCTATAGTGAATGCTGCAGTGAGCCTGTCCCTGTGGAAAGATTCCATTGCTCTCTGATGGGTCTATCAGCTTTGGCAGGAAAAGGAGTTCTTCCAAACACCTAAGTCTCCTTTCCAGAAGCAGTGAGAAGGGTCATCTTCCCAAAACAGTCCTTCAGCAATCCTTGAACATATATCCTGCTGAGAACACGCATCCTGCTAGCCCCACCAAGCTGTTTCTGGTGGGCATAAATATTCCCTCCTGCAGTAATCAGCATCTGGGACCCGAGTGGCTGGCCAAGGTGAAAGTGCATCATTGGAGGGGATGGAGCAAAATGAGATGATCTCAGCTGTTTGTTCACATTGGAAAACTGTTGGAGAAATAATATTACCATTTCATTGCCAGTGGCCTGGTGTGACCTGCTTTGCTGCAAATGCTTGTCTTTGTTTCACACTTTCAGCTTGTTTCTACCACATATTCATAAAGTTTCAGGGGGAAAGGATTCCAATAACTTTCTGGTGGATTTTGCCATTATTTTCATGCTGAGTTCTCCCAGAAAAAGATGCCCTTCAAGATAGATCAAGAGGTGAAGAATCCATAACTTCCCTTGGCAATTTGAACCAAAGACTAATCTCCCTCTCAGTTAAATTTTAATTACTAATTTCTGATTTGCATTTCTCTGGCTTTATCCGCAGTTCTGCCTTCCCCCTCTCCCCCCTCTATTTTTACTAGTTGGTAAAAACTCAATCCTATATTTTCTCTGTTTTTTGGGGTTTTTTTTATTAGCTAAACTGGCTAAGCCTATTACATCTACCATTGTAAGTAATATCTCTAGAGCTTTGGCAATTTTTATTCTTTCTCCTCCAATTCTTTAATATCCACTCTGAAATGTGAAGTGTTGATTTGTATAAATATTCTGCAGTTTCAGTCCAATCAGGTAGACCATGGACAGAGGAAAATCCCAAGACCCATGGCTCTTGTGTTGACATATCTAGACACATCTATGACCATATTGGCTCTTTTATTAAGGATTCACAGTGGAAGCTTATGCTTCTCTCTTCTGCTTTCCAACATTCTTGCTGGTTTTTCTGCAACCACTGACTACTTTTTTAATTCTTGACACACTACTTTCACTTGATTTTAATAAAAGTCAATTGATTTGAAAAGGCATGGCTTAAGAAATTTTGTTGTTGTTGTTGTTGTTCTATAAACATTACTTTTTACCATAGGACTGACCCCATTTGATGGTAATTTGCAGTGACAGCTACTTTATGAGCTTTGTAGTGGTAATACGTGGAGTCGATATGTGCGCATTTCAGGTAGACGTGAGCATATTTTCTGTCCTCATTGTCAGAGGCTGAGGCACAGAAGTGGTCTAACAATTTATGGCATTATGGTCTTTGATGAGTAGCTGTGTGCATGCCCTTAGACCATGACAAACATGAGATAAAGCCTCAGAAGAAGACATGCATGTCATTTTACATGTGTACTTCTAAACCACCGGGAATTCATCTTGCGATTCCTTGATCTGTGAGAAGTCACCTATTTATCTGAGTCCTGGGTTCAGGATGGGGACTCAGAAGTTCTTCTATTAGCACATCTGCAGGACTATATTTTCTCTGGAAACACTAGTGTGAAATAACCAAATAGCACAGTAGTTATCAAAAAATATAGAGAAAATTTATTTAAAAAGAAGATTTGAAAAACATCCACATCTGCATTCCAAAAGAAGTTAATTGCTTACATCTGTCTCTTCAGACATTTTTTTATCAGATCTGCCCATAATTTCTGTCATCTCAGCAGAGGCAATATCTGTGTTGTGGCCAGGGATCTCCCTCTTCAGATCTATGAAGAAAGAAAAAAGCAAAAATCAATTCAGCATCACTATCCACAAAGGTTCCTTCTGCTTTTCCTGACAGTTTTCTCCAGATATTTACACATAACATTTGTGAAAAAGTTTAACTATTTTCAAGAGGGATATCTAAAACTGCCTTATGCCAGCAGAGGAGATTGACTTTATTGGAATAATGGTGCAGACTCCTGGATTTGTGCTCTTTTAACTAGGTTGATTTCAGACTAAATTAAAGTTGCACCAAAAAAAAAAAAAAAAAAAAAAAAAAAAAAAGCTGGCAAGTGCTAAAATATCCCACTGAGATTTTAAAGACTCTTACCAATGATTAACTACTTTCTTAAAACCACTTAACTGCTCACTTCTGAAACCTTACCCTTCAGATCCTTCTCCATACAGAAGACAAGTACTCAAACCTCCACTTGCAATCCTCTTTTATTAATGTTCCTTGAAGCACCTTTTGGAAAATATATGAATGGTGGTTTCAGACCATTTGTAATGATCTTGCTCTTCATCAGAGTTCCCGGATGCATCCTTCCACCATACTTTGAGATAAAAGTGTGTCACAAATCACTTGTAAATAAAGCAAGACAGCAGAGGTGAAACTGAGAGCTTAAGGCAAAGGACAGAAACTGGTGCTCACCTTGGTGGAACATTCCTCCCCAGTAACAGAAATTAAAGCTGGCACTTTTTCTGTTTTCCTCTGCTTTTTGTTTTGTTTTAAATAAAGTAGCCATTTTTGCTACAGCTAACACAGTAAGGGGTTAGGGTTGGCAGAGTATGAACACTGTTACTAACTGTTTGCTCTCAGTCTGCCCATTTTCAACTTCAGTAATGCAGTTTAAACTGCCTACGCTCTGGGTCCTATAAGTAATATCCCTACCTTCAGTGGATCTGCACACCTAGAAATATGGAAGTGGGAAACCTTTCAAATGGATGTAAAAAGATTGAAACCAAAAGGTTATTCTTCTCTTTCAAAACACGTCGTTCTGAAATCTTACACGGAAGGCATTATCCAAATGGTAAACAGGGTGAATTAACCTAGACTTTGTCCTTGAAGAAAACCAGATCAATTATTTATTGTTAGGAATAGAATTTCTTTCATTTGTCCAGCTGCTTGGCGGTTTTGTCAACTTTGCTACATTCAGCCCAAGGCTATGGGCAGAGGTAGAGTGTAGGGGCAGCAATGCACTGCTTGATTCTGTTGAGTGTACTCTGACCTCCTAACTAGGTACAAGGAGACTCTCTACAGCTACTTGTAAGGCCAGTTTTGAAGACAAAAACCCTACTCTACTTAGGAAAGTAAAAAAACAGCTGCTAATCTCTGTGTCTCTTCAACATTGGTGCAATCAACTAATTTCTTCATTGCTGAGAACATTTTAATATTGTCCTGTAGGGAGAAGGATATTTCCGCTTTACATCCTCATTGCACTCTTCCTCAAGAAATAATTCATCTGTCTCTTCCTTCTCTTCCCCTTTCTTCCCTTTTGAGTGTGCTGAGGTGGTCTACCAAGTTTATAGTGAATGGCTATAAATAGTAGTGTTCAAGGAACCTTTCTAATTGCCTTAATCCTGGTGCCCAGGACTCTCTGTATGCACATTGCACTACATTGACCCAAAGAGTTTAGTCTAAACTGCATCTTTCAACATTTTTTTATAAAAAAGACCACAAGCTATTGCAGACCATGCCTGGAGCTGACAGGGATGACTTTGGGGAGTAACTCCTACCAGGGCAAGGAGTGATCTGGGAGGAAGAAGCCATCTTGATCCTGAATGCTCTGCATTTTTGACTACTTGGAAGCATTAAGCAATCTGACAGCTTGCCCATAATTAAAGGATTTACTAAGATAGCTCTGTGATAGAGTGACTGCAATGCTGAGATGCAGCAGCACTTTTTCTTTCTGCTATCATTTATATTAACTCCCAGAGGAAAATCAGTTGTGCTAATTAGGACTTGTAAGTCTAAATGCCAATATGTAACTGCAAGGTACAGAGGGAAAAGCCCTTCAGGAATGATTTCTTTCCTGTACAGAAGAACACGCGGCAAAACATTTATGCAAAAGGTTAGTCCAAAGCCAGTGGAAAGGCAGGAAACAACCATTTTAAAAATATATTTGGTAACATTTATCTGTTGCAGAATGAACTTTGGACATTGCCTCTTCTTGAATAAGCACTTGTTATTTGTTCACTTCAAAATATCCTGCAGTACATCTGAGTGTGTGTTGTTCATATCAATAGAGAAGGGAAAGCGAAAGAGGAAGGTAAAAGACATTTTGATTAATTCTAATGCTCAAGGTTAGACATTCAAGAACACAGATATTTGCTTTTTTTAATCTTCCTGAATTCTTACCTTTCCATGCAACTGAGATATAAACTAAATTACTTAAGAATAGTAAGATAAAAATAACTTATAGTAAACTGCATTTTCATTAAGTGGTTGGTCAGATATTGATGTTTAAACAACTGTAGAAAGAAAATCAATAATGAATGCAGC
Source organism: Corvus brachyrhynchos (assembly GCF_000691975.1). NCBI lineage: Eukaryota > Metazoa > Chordata > Aves > Passeriformes > Corvidae > Corvus > Corvus brachyrhynchos. The sequence goes on from NW_008246058.1 coordinate 5,629,772, forward strand.
AGTTTGGAGGAAAGTCTTTAAAAATAGCATTTCTTTTAATGTCCATAGCAAAGGAAAAAAAAGTCAGTGATATTATTACCTGTCCAAAATAGCCAACCTATAGCTAATTTCTTTCGTTTGATTAAATATGATCTTAAACAAGTTATTTTTACTTTATTTGCTATGACATAGCTTTAAATCAGTATTTATAGAGTGTGACAGCCAAGAATTGGAGGTACTGATTAAAACCAGCAGCAACTAAGGCCCAGGAAACAGGGTGAACTATAAAGTGCACAGACCCCCCGCACAATCTGTACAGCACAATATTATCCTACAGACCCGAAAAATAACTGAGACCTGCAGATTATTTGCAACAGTTTAATGCAAAGACTCATGCAACTAGAACAAATGTTTCTTTAGTGTTATGAAAATTGGGATATAGGTTTCTTGAAACACACCTGACATCCATGAGTCTGTTCCTCATGTCCACCCTTCATTGCCCACTTAATCCAGGCTCTCACCTGTGTTAGTCTTAGCCATTAATTTTCTCCAGTCAAGCATACAAAACCTACTGACCCCATCTGTTGGGGTCCCTTCCCCCCCCAGCCGTGGGGTCCTGGGAGAGGGGCCCTGGGGGGGAGGCACAGGGTTTCCCTGCCCCTGCTCAGCCTCGTTCCCCATTGGTTGTTTTGTGTTCCCCTGCGCGGGCAGGGACCCTCGGGCCCCGGGATTGCCTCAGTTCCTCAGCAGAGCCCCGGCCATGCGGCTGGAGAAATAAACATCTCTGAAACAGGTATCAAGAATCAGTCCATATATGTTTCTTTTCCATGGGCCGCCTTGTTTGATACGCGTGTTACAGTATCCCCACTGTAACAAATGGTGGATAATGTGGGCAGAAAGATCCCCAATGCCTAAGCAACTGATTTGTGAGTAAACTCTCTGGATTTCTCTTCTTGTTTTTGTTTTGCTATTCCATATCTAAACTATGGAGGAACCGTGGAAAGACTCTTGGCTCTCAGAGCTGCATATGGACATTTATCTTAAACTTGAAAAGAGTCTTGAACAACGATTTGTAAATTTTAGCTTAATTCAAGCTCAAAGGGAACTGAAACATTTCCTTGTATGGTTGTTTAAGAACTTTTTCTACGTTTCTTGGGATTTAATTCTTACCAAAGACTTTTGGAAGACCGTTTGGACACAGTTAATTTCTGAGTCAAAATATATGCCGATGGAAGAATATTTTCGTGAATATTATTTAATTACCAAGACTGTTGAGCAATGTCAGCTCTGTCTTGGCGAAGGGAAGCGTGCCTCAGGGACCGTGCGGCCCAGGCCACGTGGACCGAGCCCTCTGCGAGCAGCAGCAAGGCAGTTCCCGC
>NW_008246058.1:5632089-5642508 GCF_000691975.1 Corvus brachyrhynchos
AGCACCCCGGCCATGCGGCTGGAGAGATAAACATCTCTGAAACATCTATCAAGAATCGGTCCATAGATATTTCTTTTCCACTGGCCTTGTTGTTTGATACGCGTGTTACAGTATCCGCACTGTAACACCCATATCTTGGATATGCTTTAACTCAAGATGGATTTAACACAGGGAAGAACCCGGTAATATCGTTATAGAGACTGGGAAAGTCCTAGTGTGTCTCAACAGATAACACACTTGGACACGCAAGGAATGCAAAACCATGCAGGTTATAGTAATACACGTCGTACTTTGTTGTCCGTCCTAATCTGGGTTAACCTAGATTCTCAAAGATCTTGGATATGCTTTAACTCAAGATGGATTTAACACAGGGAAGAACCCGGTAATATCGTTATAGAGACTGGGAAAGTCCTAGTGTGTCTCAACAGATAACACACTTGGACACGCAAGGAATGCAAAACCATGCAGGTTATAGTAATACACGTCGTACTTTGTTGTCCGTCCTAATCTGGGTTAACCTAGATTCTCAAAGAGAGGTATCTGTCATACAAGCAAGGGCTATTACTAGCTCTCATCTTCTGCCTGAAAATCATGCATTGTGAAACACTGCAAGAAAGGACTATGTTAAGGGATTTGATTCTCAAGAAAAATACAGATTTGAAGTCTGTATATATTTGTAGCTGTGACCTAACAAACCCATAACTTGCCAGATAAAAGTTTGTAATAATTTGGTCCCTAGCAGAGTGGTAACTTCCAGTTGAAACTATTTAGTAACAAATATTTTCTTGTCAAAATCAAAGCATTTTATGGTAAAAATAACAACTTCGTGAAAAAATAGAATTTTTTTTCTACTGAACAAAAATGAAAATGAAATATTTGGTTTCAGGTTTGCTTGGATAAAATTGTTTTGTTAACCAACAGCATGTTCCAGCGTCCATGCTCAGGACTCACAGCTGCCGATGTGCAGGCAGCAGTTCTGGTCATGGGTGCCAGAACTCTGTCCCAGAGCAGAAGGGAGGTGTTTAATTCCAGAGGAAGCACAGTGTTGGACATGATGTTCTTATTGTTGTTCCTGTTGTCTAGCTTGTGGTCTCTCCACCTCCCTCCTCCTCTATCCCAAGCTGTCAATCCTGTTCTGGGATTTTGGGCTCTTCCCAGCCCAAATGCCCAAGCAACGCCCTTGGGTTTCTGAATTCCTCCCAGTGAATGGGTCTTGCCTTGCCAGTTTGTATCCAAATCCCCTGATCTTTCCATCCTGTTTACTTACCCCAGGTTTTAATCTAACATTTTTTCTCTTGCTCAATTTCCTGCTTGCACTTCTCCTCTTTCTTTGGCTGGTGCTCTATTCAGTGCCTTCTGAGCATAGTTATTTCCTCATTTTATTGACTAATCCTTCAGCCATCTTTGTGCCATTGGAGACCTTCATCCCTTGTATGCACATGCGTTCTTCCAGGTCATCACTATGCACTGGAGGCAGTCTAACTGGCTATACTGATCCTTGGTAACAGAAGCTGGGATTCAGTCTGTCAGAACTTACAGGACAGAGGACTCTTAAAGAGAGAGCTGACAACAGGAAAGACTGGAAAACAAAATACCTTTTGAAAATACAGAGGAGAAAAATGAAAAAACAGTAGTGAGAGAATAATCAGTTTCAAACTGACTTTGAAACCATGGCATGAAAATCTAAAGTAAAAAATATAATATAGCTTTAGCCTTCCAACTTCCAAAATGACAAGATGCTTTCTACTGGGGGCCAGTTGGTCTTTAGGATGTACACCCCTTTAATCAGCTTGAGAGACCCCATCTCAGGAAGACATTAGAGATTTCTGAAGGTCTTTCTGGGCTCACATAAAGTCACTGTTGCCAAAATAGTATCTCACATATACAACTACTGCCAGCACAAGAATTTTCAGCCTGCAGCAAATGTGTAAAATTTAATCTAGTTTAACCCTCTGCACTGAGGCTGACCTAATTCCAGTGGCTATGCATTTGTGGTGGGTTAAAATGCACACACAGCTGCTGTGATGAGGATGACATGGAGTGCATCACCCCATGATAAGCCATTTCCATGGATGTGTTTCAGGGAGTCTACAGGCACCTTGTCCAGGCCTTCTAGACTCAATGGGAATTTTTTCCTTCATGTGACTGGTCCTCAGGATCAGTCCTACAATGACAAAAGAGGCCACTTCCTGTCTAATTATCCCCTTGCCAAAATACTTAATATCTTCTTATTGCAAATGTGAAATCGCTGGGATGGGAGACTGCTTCCAGTGCTAAGGCGATTGATATCACTAAATGACTTCTGGACACTTGTGCTCTGCAAGCACTGCGCTGTCGATACAGGTCAATAACAGACTTATCACAAAATAAATAAATTATATGTGCCTGTGGTAAGATGCAGCTCCACAGTAGAGTGGAGCAAGTAATTACAGAGGAAAGTGGAGCAAGTAATTACAGAGGAAAACAATTTCTCCTTCAGATGGTTTTTAAGAGCATGAAGGATAAGTCAAATCTGGCACTGCTGATTTAGCAGAAATCTGGTGGACCTCAGTAGAGGAGAAATATTATCCCTCCTGCCTCTGGGTTTGTGGTAGAATTTTAACAAGGAGTTCCTAAGAGACCCCTCAAAGCACATCACTGCATGTAATTCATTAGCTCAGCTGCACCTGAGCTCTTGGATTTTCTGGACAGGTTGTGCTTCTGCGAAGTGACTATAAAAAATAGAGACCAGGCTCAAGCACAAATCTCCAGAGGAAGTCCAGATGGCTATTGTAAAAATGCAATCAAAAAAAGCCTCTGGCCTTGATGATTTGTAGACTGATTTTAATAAGAATTATCAGAGCATTTTCTCTCCCAAATTGTGAGAGGATTTTTCAGTACTAAAATAACAATCTGTCACTCAACTAAAATTTGTTTATGACACAAACCACAGGGATCTTGGATGGTGAAGGATAGAAAGTGTCACTGACAACCCAATTTGTCAATTTTATTTTTTGGTTTGGTTTATCCTCTTATCTTTTCTCTAACATTTTTAAAATATCTGACTAAATATTACAACAGTTGTGGGAAGGTTAGAGGAAGAACAAATTTAACTAGATTTGAGGAAGTCAGGGTCTGAGCAATTAACACTTCAGTCACGGTTGGCCAAAGATACAATTTCAAAAATCTTAGCAGGTTCAAAGTGTAGCTACTTGGGGAGGTGGTAAAATGTCTTTGTTGCAATATTACCACGTCTGAACACTTCCTAATTAACATACAGGTAACATTTGGAGGATATCAAGCAACGAGTGTTGGCATATCTTTTGCGAAAAAGTTGCTCAAGAGACTATTTTCTAATGTTTGTGCACACTGTGGCCAGCAAGAAACACTCTTAACCAAAAGAAAAGGATTAAAAATTAATGTCTTATCTTTCACAATGTGTAATTAAACTGTGACACTCATTTTTACAAAATATTGAGGTCAAGAGTTTAGCAGCATTGAAAGAAAGATTATATCTTACAAGGATAATACTAAATCAAATGGGGCGGAAAAAAATTCAAGTAATACACAACCTCCCTGCTGCAGGCACAGACATCTTCTAATTAATGATAAGACAAATACTCCTCTTGGTAGGTTATCCTGTAAGTGTTCACCACTGAGATTCCTGATGCCCTCTTCCTCTGCCAAGAACAAACTCCCTGAGACAATGACCATGCCAGCAAACCACCACTGCATGCCCAGGTCGCCACATACTTGAAAGGACTTCACCTAAAGAAGGGCCCAGCAAAATTACTGCGACTTTAAGAGAAGAACACTGTCTCAAGCATGACCAGGAAATTATCTCCAGTTCTTGTATGGCCTGTTTTGTCTGAAAAATTGACAATTTATTCTAAAAAGGAGCAAACTAGATGGGTAGCCACTAGTAGGGGATGGGATAAACAGTGCAAGGGATCTTGCCTGCATAAGGAGGCTAGCACAGAAAGAGAGACAGAGTACTCATGTCTCTGAAGTGTTAATTGATGCACACACAGAGACAAATTGTTCTTTAACTTCTTCCACTGTCACTCATAAGAAATTTGAGGTCATCAGAAAAGGCAGTGTTCTGCTCCAGACTGTCATAAAACATTCTTTCTATGGGAACAAAAATTAAAGCAATTATCTGTGAAATTTTGTATACAGAAAGTATTGTGTAAAGGTGGACTCCAACAAAGAACGGCACAGGAAGGAGAGAATAGTAACAATACATAAAACTGTGCTTTTGTTAAAAGCACCTTCTTCTGAAAACCAAAATAGTTGACCAAAACATAATTTACTCAGGCATAAAAAAGTGAAACAAAATTTAAAATGGAAAATTCCAGTGAAATATTTCCTTTAGCTCTGTGCACAGTTATGCTCCCAGGTAGGGGGACTAGTGATGAAGACTACAAACAAAAGAACACGCTGAGCAGGAGGCATCGAGTCAGCCTCTGAGACCTGGTCTCATTTGTTACTGTTGATCCATTGACTTCTCACATGAATACAACTCCTCCCCGATGGCCAGGATCCTATTGTGCCTCTAATTTACTTGGACTCCAGTTTCATATTTCCCCTATGATAACAGCATTATAACAAATCCCAGGGATTGCAGTTTTAGCACGAGGCTCACTGTGGAGCTGCCTTGGAGATGAAATTGTGACAAGTACCACAGGAAGCTTCATTGAAAGATAAGACACTCCATGTGAGAATAAAAGCAAGACCAGCAGCTACAGCTCCAAGGAGGACATCCAATGGACCACAATGCATTATATTTGAGGATGTTAAATTGGTTGCTAAGTGGGTTAAGAGAGAAATTCCCCTTTCCCATTCAGCACGGCAGAGGTGGAAGAATGAAGCAGCTGCTTACCAAAGACTGCTTTTTTCTGAAGCTTTCAGCACTGCCCATGAGGAAGGTGGGGGACAGGGAGTGTGGACTTGCTGCAGTGTTCAATGCCATCCAGTCCCAAGTTCAGAGGAAACATGTCTGTCTCTTCAGGATGTGCAGGTTTTAGGTCACATCCACCAGCTCCGTGCAGATACCTCAGATGCTTCACTGAAGACCCCTTAACCCTGATGGTCAGGCACCCAGACTAAGCCCTGAGCTCCACTGACTGAAATAGGAGCTCAGACAACTAAATTTAGATGAAAATGTCACTGTCTAGAGATGCAGCTGGAACCTGTAATGTGTTATCTGTGGCTGAGTATCGACTGCTCTGTGATTAAAGGATATATGATGGTAACATAGTAAGTCCTTGCAAACCAGAGTGCAGGATCTCAAATACCCTCACATTTTTGTGAAGAGGAACTGCAAATATTTAGTCTGTAAATGAGATTCTGGAAAAAGAAATTACAGTGCTGCTAAATATATCCTTTGAATCTTATCCTGTGAATCTCAGAAGACCTGAGTTGGCAGTGTTTTCTCAGTCAGAATTTGTAGGGTATGCCCAGCCTCTGCCCTGGAGGGATGTCTGCTGAGGTAAGAAGATTGAGCAATCTCCGGGAAGGCAGCTACTTTCAGTTACAGCGAGAAGAAGACAGACCCAGAATCCTTTGGGACACTCTATGCAGATCTTTTGTAGCCCATTGGCCTTTACCCTCTGACACCCACCCCCTGTACCCCTATAAAGCCCCCTGCCCCTGCGAGGGCAGAGAGATGTTTGTCCCTGGCTCTTCTTCGCCGGAGTACGGATAATAAAGCTACCTCGTGTGGAACAGCTACACGAGCCTCTCGTCTCTCTCCCTGGTCTGGCCTGGAGGCTGCCCTGCAGAGCTGAGCTGGAATCACGAGCTGATAATTACTAAAGAGCTGACAGCTTCTGCACGGGCCCTCCTGCCAGCAGCTGAGGGAAGACACCGGGCCTCGGGAAGATGATCCTCCACGGGACCATCTCTCCGGACCGGTCACAGCTTCCTCGGTCAGAGCTACTGACCCCACACCAGCTGTCATAAGAATTTCCTCTGCTGTTCATGGGATGATGGACTGTGGCTGCGAGTACCATTGTGGGCAGAGTGGGAAGGAGAGGTGAGCTCTTCCCATAGGCATGGAGCAAACCCAGTGAGCATGACATTCCATCCATGCAATTATCTAAGCCTCCATGCCCCCTTTGGTCAAGGGGAATCTGCTCTCACCTTGCCATGCTGCAGAGCCAAATTTTTTCTGCATCCTCTTCACCATTTACTGGAGCACAAGGAATTGGATTACATTAACCTCTGTGCTCATACAAGGGAGGAGGAAAGACTCGCTTCCTTCTTCCTGGCTGCACAGGTCCAATGACATCCTAGCCCTGGGGTGCTGTCCTGACTCGAGTAAAGCCTGAATAAGCCCAGACAGATCTGACTCAAACTACTACTACTTAAAACAACTTTTTTTTAAAGGGTTAATAAGCAGTTTGAAAATCCCATATCAAAGACATAAGGCTATACATGTGGAATAATGCAGAATATTTCATTTTCAGACGGATTTGCTCCATTCTATTTAAATTCTGTGACCTTCAGGGAATCAAGTTAGTCCTACCTTTTAGCTTATAGATTTTGCATTTGGTATTCAAGGTTAACTTCTTGCTTGATTAGACACAGCTTGCAGCTGCAGTACCACAGTGGAAATGTTGCCCTATACTGTATTTAGTCAGAAATGTCAAGAACCTAGTAGTTATCTACAAAGAACTCATTTTGTCTTCCATTAGCGGCATTCAAGAAAATATGGTACTGTTTTGTTTTCATGTTGCACAACATAAAAATGTCATAAAGTGGAACATATGAGATGATTTGAAGATGACCATCCTTATTTACACAGGGAGTACCATTCCGTTGTTAATTCATTATCACTATTATCAAAGAAACAGCAAATGAAAGTTCAAGCAGTTTGGAAAAATATTTGCCTGCTAAAGGAGCCATGCAAACCATCCTGGTAACACTGTAAATGGATGCTAAAAATTCCAGAATGTTGAACAAAGTAAAATTCATATTATGTGGCACACAAGAACAAAAGAATATGAATCAAATACACAGGAGAAAGGTTCAAAAAAACCATCAGTGTTGTGTTTGCCCCTGATTAGTTGCTTAAGATGAACTGGTGCTGGCAGAAGCTGGTCTGTTCAGACAGCTGCCTGTGCCAGTGTCTTCACAGTCTTGTAGGGACATGGTACATGCCCTTTGGCCACCTAATAACTGCCATGGTTTGTGAGGCATCTTTTTCAAATGGAGTGTCAGACACAAGTCTGCACCTCCCAAGATTATGAGGGGCTCCAGCTGTGACCTGCTGTACCTGAAGATGGCTGCTCCCAGGAGCTGCCAAAGCTGAAGGCAATCTCAGGTCCAGCTTAAGAAAGTATATACTCAAGACTGTTTTCAGGATGCTTCAGATCTTGTTTGCCTTGGTAGCAGACTGTGACAGGGCTTTCCTCTTCAGGAGGGGGCCATTGCTGTGTTTGCTGATGTGCAGTGACATGAAGCCAGGCCGGAAGATATAGGTGAAGGTGTCAGGCCAGGCACCGAGTGCCACCCATGGGCAGACAGGGCAGCCCTTGAAGGGGCTCTAGTATGGCCCTGGGAGGTATCATTAGCTTGCCCCAGAGATATTTCCCAAGGCCTTGCCTGTGAATTGGCCTCCATTGTACAGACATGTCCACATTTCCAGGGAAATACCGCTGTTATGCAGCTGTTTCATGCTCCCAGTTCCAGTGCAAGCATCAGCTTCAAGTCAGACCTTTGCCTTATAATGTTTGGTTTACAAATATTACTGACTTTATATTTGAGTGAAGAGAGACAAATTTAGTTTGCAGTCAAAGTAAACACCTTTGAAATGACCTTAGCTAGTACACGGCTGTTATGCATCAGTTTGAAATGAGCTTGACAAGAGAATACACATTGGCTGCTTCTTTTGATGCACAGTTCAAGTGCAGACTTGAGAGCTTGTTGACTGGAAACACTCAGATATGGATCAGGGAAAGAATGCTTTCACATGCAGCTTCCTCCTCCACCTTTTCTTTACTTCCTTTAATATGATTTCCAGATATTTCCCCAAGACATTGGCAACAGGAGCTTCTATGTGACAAAGAAACTCTATTTAGGGCGTTTACAGATAATTCTAGACATATATTCAAAAAAATTTTTGATGCTACAGGAACACTACTATTTTCCTTCACTTTCTAAGTCAGAATTCAACCAGCTTTTTTATTTTTAGGAGTTGCCAGTGCAAACTGGAATAAAGAAATATAATTTAATGCCTTGGTATTTGAAGAGATCTGATCTTTCAGCACTGCTACTAAGGTATACAGTGTGTTGAAGTTTCAGCAAGATAGATAAAGAGTACTCTTTGTAGGGAAGGTCCTAAAATTGTCATCAGAATTACAACAGCCCTCATAGCTATTTGTGTAGGAGTGCAAGGAATCTTCAGACTAACTTCTTTTCTTGAAGAAGATAAGGAAGGAAAGTGTCATCTAGAACTCCAGTGTGGTCTGGCTGTGCAGAAAATATCTGTAGCTCAGAATTGTCTGCAAGTGGCAGGGGGACCAAATAATATGCTTTTGATACCAGATCCGAGACTGTCCTGTGCCCATTGGAGGTGATCATCAATGGGGTTGGGTAGGCTGTGGGCTCTGAGATGTGAAGTACATGGCTCTCCTAAGACTTGCTCTGCGACTGTCTGTGGACATGCCTTGTGTAACCTTCTCTTTGTACTATGTACAACAATCTCTTCCCTTCCCATCTCTAAAGATATGAGTATCTCTCAGCTGTGGTGATTGAGGGATTTCTCCCCATTCTGGGGACTGAAGGTCTACTAGATGAGACCCACCCTTGCAAGAGCCCAAGGAGCACAGGCTGCTCCAGAGCAGGTTGTAGTGCAAATGTAACCTGGATATGTTGTACCCTGGAAAAGGTATAGCACAGGTGACTTAGTGTTGCTTCTGGGCTGCTGTAACCAGCACTGGCCCCTTCACAATGCCCAGGAAAGGTTAACCTGCCTGTATTATATCACTGTGCTGTTCTTGGTGGTGGGGTCAGTTTGTGCTCTTCTGACAGCTGACAGCATGAACAGGGCCCTGACTGGGAGGGAGTGTTTGGACCAACTCCTGTAGGGTTGGCTGGGCCTCATGGCACTACATTTGCTGAGAAAAACATACAGTCCTGCTGCTGAATTGCAACAGGAATTAGTCTTCTGGAGCACCATGAAGATCCAGAGGAAGAAATACACCAAAACCCCATGTGATGTGGAGGCTCCTCCCACTGGGCCGTACTTACCATTCCCTGTTGAAACACCGTCTCCCCATCACGGAGGGTTGGCTTCTCCTCTGGGCAGCTGTCATGTGCAAAGAACAGCCCCTTCCTCCTGCCTGCCCATGACTCCCCTCTGGAAGCAGTATCATACACAATAGTTTGCAAACAAATAAATCAAATAATTCTTTCATTGTAATCTATGACAACTGTGTTGAACATGACAGTATTGCAGGTAAAGCAAACCCGCAGCTTCCTTTCTTAGAGTTGTCTTAAATGATGGACAGGTGTTTTTAACCAGCATCAGCACAAGCTCATGCCACCATTCAAAACTGAAGGACACTGAAAATATGAACATGTGTGTTGGTGATCTTGAAGAAGAAATGTCTGAAGTAAAGTGAGGACTAGGATTAAAGAAGCTCAAAGTGATACAGTATAGATAAGGAAATCCAGGCACAGAGTCAAGGTTAAATGCTTGGGTTCCTGAAAAGCCTAAAGAAGGACCAAGATTTGGGGCTAAAAGCTAGCAAAAAAGGAGAACAAGAGATGCTATGTCATTTAATCCTTTTGGGAAAAGAAGCAGGGTTCTAAGATCAACAGATAAAATTTGCCAATGAGAATATTTCATGGCTTTGCCTAATCCATGGACCACAACTTTTTGGAGCATTGGCTTGCAGTTGGTGGCCTATCATGTACATTTCCTGGATGGCCCAATCTACTGATTTTGTGCCTGGGAGCTCAACTGCATCTTGTTTAAAACATGAAACGCAGCTCTTAGATCCAAGTGATTACTGGCTGATTCATATAAATGTTAATATTAATACAGAGGCGAGGGCTTTCCTTTCCCCCACAGAAGACTGCAAAATAAATCATAGATGCTAATGTTGATGTCTTGGAAATGAAAGCTAAAGTAAACTGTCAATGAGACTTGCGTAAATGGCTCCAATAATTTTGTCTTGAAGAGAACTCAAACTCTTAGCATCAGCCAGCTGGCATGTTCAAAGTCTATAAATATTAAAAGTTTTCTTTGGCAAGAATACCAAAATATTACTGGTATCTCTGGCATGTAATTAAAATAAAAATTAAGTCAACTGTAAATGTTAACAAACCTTAAATAGCCCTGATGCCAACTAAATGGAGAGCTTCATTATGCCAGGCTGACATGGCCTCAAGTAGTGCTTGAACAATAAGGACTGTGTTGGGTGATTCCTG
>NW_008246058.1:5642541-5667514 GCF_000691975.1 Corvus brachyrhynchos
GTGAGTCCTGCTGGGTGCATGAAGTGTTTAATGAGGGTTTTCTTAGACAACTGGGTACCTTTCCTTTGATGTGGCTGATTCTGCAGTGATAACCCCCTCCCCTCTGGCTCCTTTTGCAGCAAGCCCCAGGATGGACTGCTGCATAGCCTAGTTAGGTTTTCCTCTGTCTGGTCCTTGATGTTTGAGACATCCTGAGCCTTTATCACAAGACTAAAAAGCATATATGCCCTTCAGAGAAGGTCAACCCAGCAGCACATGTGCTGAATGCTGATTCTGCGGATGCACTGAAGATTTCTGGATGTGCAGTGGCCCTTGAGGGACATGTCCAGCCTGTTGTGTGAGCACTTTGTGCAACTGCTTCATGCACAGGAAGAGACCCAGACACTCAGGGAAGAATTTCTGCACAATTGGAAATCTGTACAAATAGAGCAGTTGCCAAATTATGTATGGAGAAGATTTGCGGAAGATGATTCTGGAGGAGGCTGACTATCCAGTAGCCTTATCTGTTCCTGATTCCCAGAAAACACGTCTCTGGCAGCCAAGTAAGGGTGTTCTGCTTGTTACCTTTGCTTGTATTGATGAAGCCTGGTATGTTTGCAAAGATGGCAGTTCGTCCATTAATGCACAGGTCATTTCTCTAGTCTGAGGCTAAGAACAAGCTGCAAAACACTGCTTGGTGGTTGCTTCCCAAAGACCCCTGGCAGTGGGAAGGAAAAAGAAGAAAATCTGATGGCTGCTGGCAGCCTGGGCTGTGATGTGTATTTCTTTATCAGCCCCAAATCTGTCTGAACTGCATGAACAAGGATTTGAGTCCATGCTAAGGCACTGTGTGTTCCCAGGTTCCTCATCCTTCTCCTCCCCTCAGCCCTCCAGAAGGGTAAAAGGGAGAAAACTTGTGGGTTGAGATAAAGACAGTTCAATTTGGTAAAGCCAAAGCCATGTGCAGAAGCAAAGAAGTACTAGGAAGTGATTCACCACTTCCCATGGACACACAGGTGTTCAGCCATCCTTAGGAAAGCAGGTCTCCATCATGTATAATGGTGACTTTGGAAGACAAACACCACTACTCCAAACATCTTTCCCTCCCTCCTTCTTCCCCAGCTTTAAATGCTGAGTAGGATGCTATATGATTTGGAATGTCCCTTGGGTCAGTTGGGATCAGCTGTCTGGGCTGTGTCCCCTCCCAACTCCTTCTGCCCCCTCAGCCTCCTCACTGGTGGGGTGGGATGAGAGGCAGAAAAGGCCTAATGCTGTGTAAGCCCTGCTCAGCAGTGACAAAAACATCCCTGAACTATCAACACTGTTTTCAGCACAAATCCAAAGCACAGCCTCATACCAGCTACTATGAAGAAAATCAACTCCTTCCCTGCCAAAACCAGAACAGTCTGGAACTGAGAACCATCAAACTAATAAAAGCATGGAGATGCCCCTCTGCTAGTAAGCCCAGAGACTGTGGCACTGTGGCTCATTGCATATGCTCCAACACACGAGCAGCTACATCTGTGCAGTGACCTGGCAAACCCAGCAGAGCTCTCCATGGCACAGCCCTTAGCCTGGGAAGACCAAGACTTGCAGGATTTGTAATTTAATTTTTACAGCTCTGTGGTATGGAATGATGAATCTAGCAGAAACTGCAATATTGTATTGTTCAAAAATCAAAAAAATAATGCCCATGAAGCAGAAAGAATACATTGTCAGGCACAATTATTTTTTGATAAAAAGCAATAGGAGTTGGTGTAAGAAGTAGACTTTCATTTTTCCTATCTTTTCAAGTATCAACTTGGCAAAGGGTTAGGTATACATAATGCAGTATTCCGTGGTTATATAGAAGGACAACCTGAGCAGTATGGCATTATATTTTTCAAGGCTATCTAATGAAAGAGGCCAAAAGTGTGTCTAGATTATTTTTCTGCAAATAAGTAATGTGGAAGATAATAAAATATGTTATATAACTGGAACCCTCTGATTATGCTTTATTTTTGGAAATGTTAAATAAAAAAATAGCATTTACTAACTTAATGGGAAATGCAATGTGGGTTTAGCAGAAGCCATGAAAAGAGTAGCAGACTGAAGTATCAAGTGGAGTGCTCTGGGGTTCTGTTGCATTGTACTTGCTGCAAGCCTCTGTCACATGGAGATTATGTGCTTACCACATTTGTCAGGAGAGCAGTTTTTCTCTATTTCCCCACACAAATGTGTGTCTCATGTATGCTTCTAAGGCTTTTAACTGAAACAGGGTGTGTTTCCACCCTGAATTACCAGTAAGTAGTTAATACTCTGCCAGGGAGCAATACAAGAGAGGAGAGCAGCTCTGAGCATCCTGGTGATGCCCACACTTTCCAAATAGTGTTGGAGTCTGGTTTTGCTGAACTATTGCAAATGAGGAGGTTCAGGATCACCTGCTGCTGGTGATGTTGAAGTGCTTGTCTCTCCCACTGTTAACCCTCTGAGTGCAAAATAGGTTTTGAAATGTTATCTGATAACACCACATCATCACAGGCATACTTGGCCTTTTCCAAAATTATGCAAAAATACCACAGAAAGATAAATACAATGTTCCTGACATACCGCCTGGATATTTCATTGCCTCATTGCTACACACCAATGTTATAGTACACCATGCCATTACCTACATCCTGACAGGGTATTATCCCAGGTAAGGGCTCAGGCGTCCTGCTGATAAATTTGATAAGTGAACAGATGCAGAAAAAAATTAAAAAAAAAAAAAAAAATAAATAAAAAAAAAAAAAAGAAGAAAGGACCAGTGAGTGGAGAAAAGAGAGGCAGAGAGCCTGAGCCTCAAAATTGCAACTCTGTTGGTGATCAGGTGAGGGAGAATAGACTTACACACACAGGCCTGTGTCATGTTACTGACTTTATTTATTCAATTAACAGTACTGAAATCAGTCTAATTATTTATTACAAAAAGGCATGCAAGACTCAATGGTTTTTTAGCACTGGCAGGATTTTTTTCACCCCTACTTTAGCAGCTATTTGTCTGAGGGCTGCTTGCACCAGCCTGTGACCAGCCACACTGGCACTGGTCAATGGGAAACCCAGATTTTGCATCTTCTCTGGCCAAATCTGTCATGCTGGGTACTGATAGCCAGGCTGTGCAGAGCTGCTTTTAGGGATAAAATTGGATAATGGTGAATAGACAGGGACTGATGGTGACTGCTAAAGATTTATATTAGGTTTTTTCCCCATTCATCTGTGGAAATGTGTTCCCTAAAGCTGGGGGAAACAATGTGGTTCCTTCCACAGCTCCTGTATTAGAATTCAAAGTAGAGGGAAGATGAGTGGTTGGGACAGGAGGTTTTTATAGAGCCTTACATAGTTTGTGCTCACTGTCATCTGGAGAAGGTGCTGTTGATTTTCTGCTTATTCTCTGAGATGTCTGAGAAGGAAAAATGTCTGCTGTAACCCAGTGTTACACAAGCAACACAATACAAAGTAAACACCAGCTTGGATCAGGACAGTACTAGGTTTTCTGAGTCCATGAGGAGCAGTAAGCTTAGTTATCAGTATCTGCAAAATATTATAAGAGATGAAACGCAGAAAATTCTGCCCCTGGCTGTAGGCAGATGGAGGGTGCGTGGCAGTACAGAGACAGGACAAGGATAAGCCATCAACCACTCCACTGATGGGAGTCATCACCCCACATACCCTCACTTCTGTGCAGTCACTTACTGCCCTCTCTGAGGCAATGTCCCATGTAAATGTTTCAAAGGCTGGTGGAACCAAAACCCCCAAATATTTGACCAGCACAGGGGTACAGGGAGGAATAGAAAATTCTTACTAACATATCAGGATGCCACAAATCATGTAACTATTGAAAAGTTGGGGGGGCAAGCTGCAAAAGTGATTAGTAGCATACAGAGTAGGAGGATATTTAACTTAGATTCAGCTTTCCATACAGTACAAAGGCTTCTACGCATCTGTGTGGCCACGGATATGTTGTTTCCTGATAAAGATATCAGTATTTGAAGAAAGATTAAGGAAACGTATGATGACACGATCCTACTTTACATCTGCTACTACAATTCTGGGCAGGTAAGGAGAGAAGAGAGAGCCCCACTCTATCCAAATACATAGTGCACCATGTGAAGGAAACATATACTTAAACGGCAGGAAAGAGACAGCTTGAAAAATTCCTAAACAGCCAAATTTACTTCTAAAATTTCCAAACAATGCAAAATCAGAAAAGCCTGATGTTCAGCAAAGGAATGCTCTGTCCTGTTGCAGTGCATGTAGCAGTGGCCACTGCAGCAGACCATTCAGAGGACTGGGGGCCAGGCCTCCAGAACACAGAGGTCTGATTCTCACCCCGTGGTTACAGCGAGTTCTCACGTTCCTAGTGGTTCTTAGTTTACATGTTTTAAGTTTATTGGTTCAGGAGTTCTCCACCCAGTTTTATGTATAAATTCATGTTTATGTATTTCCCCTAGTTGCTTATGTATTAGTTCTGGAAAGTTCTCCCTTCTTCGATGCCCCATTGGTTTACTCATGTAATTCCCTCCCTTAAGTTATTCCCATCGGTTATTCCCCTGTTATCTCCTCCTCCTCAGTCGATCCCCATTGGTTGTTTCCCTTTGTTCCACGTCCATATAAAGTGCTGTGCTCTCCCCTTTTTCCTGGTCTTTGACCCTCCACTGGCAATAAACCAGCCAGAACCTACACAGAGACCCCTCTCTTGTCCTTTGCCTCTGCCGATGCTTTTACACCACCTTTGTTTTGGGCACGCTCCTTGCTGCAGCTGACAGCTTTCCCTCCTTGCTGAAGCTGACCCTTGCCTGCAGCAGCAGAAGCCAAGGATGTATGTAGCTGGACACTGTGCTGCCTTGGGCAGCCCCAACAGTGTCACTGTCCTTTCCCCAGCCTTCTGCCCATCCCCACTACTTTCCATTTAAGACCATTCACATCCCAGTTGAGCCAGGGCTGTGTCCCTGTATCAGCAGTGTGCCAGTGTATGGCTCGAGCTTTACACAATTAAAAGTTTAAGAGGCTTGTGATACAGAAGGCAAGTTCCTAAATCAAATAAAAATACTCTCTATTTGCTTCAGATTCTACAATAATTTGTTACAAATTTTCTGCTCTCCATTGGTCCAATTTACACAAACTCACAGTAATTAGCTGCAGAGCTTCTTTTAAATTTACAAAAGCAATCATTCTCTGTGATAGCTCGATGCTATGCCCAACTCCCTCTGAATAGACTTTAATGACACAGTAACCATGGTTACAATATATAAAAATATGCAGCCATGAAATGGGGAAATGTAATGGTGTAATATAATTTTCTCTGGAAAATAAAGGGGTTTGGCATATTTGCATTAATTAGGACATCACATTAAGTATTTCATGTTTGCATTCTTTATGAAAATAAAAGTTGTAACAGACGAAGTGATTTTTGAATTCTATTCAGTGGCATATAGTACCATTGGGAAAGCATTTTCCCTGATAAAATGGGACATTTTAATTGGACATCTCTAAGTGCCATTCTGGTAAATTGAAGTTATAGCATGTTGAAAACAAGCCGAAAGATCCACTGCAACTGGAGCAGCCATATGTCACAGAGCTCAGGCTTTTAATCTGAGTGGCCACTGGGAGGAAACAGCTAAACCCCTTGCCTGCACAGCTCAGCAGGTAACAGGGGAAATCCATGGAGAAGCACAGCAAACCAACACTGGCTGCATTGTTTTTCAGGCATTTTGCTTTCCTGATGCTATTTGTTATTACATCTTCTTAACTGGTATAAAACAATCTATAGCACACAAATTAAACCTGCTGCTAAATGATACCCTGAATATTTTGCGAAAGCTGCAGCCCCCTCCATCAGTTTCATATATCACACCACTCCCTTGCATGGGGTTGAGGATCCTGAAATCTCTCTTCTTCTGACAATATGCCTCTCTGTAGCAGACTTCATTGTACTGATGGGCTGGAATATGATCTACAGCATTTCATCCCTCCAACTTACACCTTCAACATCTCTACTTCGGTGGTTTATTAGGAAGAGGGGGAAGGATGGCCATCTCAAGGCAAAGGGAGAGGCAAAACACAGCCCTGCTCTAACTTTTGCTCTAGCCATATTTAATGCCAACATATCCATGAAAAATGCAATAGGTTGGGTTGGGTGCATCCTCCAGCTCTAGTTTGGAACTGCAGAGATAATTTGAACCAACTTAGCTAGTTAGTAGTGACTGAAACGCAAAGCTTACTTCCAAAGTAGATGCTACCTGTTGCTCTGTCCTCTCCAGGGGGCAACTTCAGAGTAGTCCTGACAAGCCCATCTACTTAATTGTATTTACAGCAGTGATGCCATAACGAGTGGCAAATAGCCTTGAAGTGACAGCTTTTATGAATACAAAGGCAGTTACTTTATTTTCTCTTGAAGCATTCATCAAATGACGTTAGATGAGGAATGTATTTATATAATCTGGTCTCTTCATGACAAACTGATGTGCAAGAGAAAAGATTAAATTAATTGAAAAACATTGATTATGAACAGGTCATTTATCTCTAGCCTCAAGCAAACCACCTCCTTGTGAGCTAGGCATGGAAAGATGCTCTGAGTTCAGCTGTACCTCTTGTTCTCCCAGCTGCAGCCTAGTGAAGGAATCACAAAAGAAGGAAGATTAACCTTAGAAAATACAAAAGGATGAAAGGTTGGTGAAAATACTTCAGTTCCATTTAGGTCAGGCTGGCATTCAGCAACTACTCCTGTCCAATTAGGCAACTGGAACGAATCTGCTTTTTGTCCCCATATCTTGTGCAACCTTGTTGCAGAAACAGAAGTGGATGATAACATTTTTATTTCAGTTTCAAAATACAGATATAATAAGATTCCATTTAGGGAAATGAGACTAGGTTTCTTTTCTTTTTGCTAGCATATTATCCTTTTTTGTTTGTCTTTGATTACATTTTTTCCCCATCATCCAGATTGACATGTATATGTTCTTTATAATCTTGGACTCAATTTCTGAGATATATATTTTGTTGGTGCAGAAGGGACAAAAAGAGCAGGACTCCTTTCTGAATCTTCTGCGTGTTAAAATATTTATGAAATAGAGTCATAGGATGGTTTGGGTTGGAAGGAACCTTAAATATTACCTACTTCCAGCATTCCTGGCATGGGCAGGTGTACCTTCCACTAGACCAGGTTACTCAGAGCCCCACACAATCTGGCCTTGAACATTTCCAGGGATGGGGCATCCACCACTTCTCTGGAAAACTTGTTCCAGTGTCTCACCACCCTCACAGGAAAGAATTTCTTCTTTATTTCCAAACTAAATCTATCCTCTTTCAGTTTAAAGCTATTCCCCTTGTTTGATCACTACATGTGATCACTACATGTGATCACTACATAAAAAGTCCCTCTCCAGGTTTCTTGTAGCCCCTTGATGTACTGGAAGCACTGGAAGCTGCTGTAAGTTCTCCCAGAATCTTCTCTTCTAGAGGCTGAACAACCCCAATTCTATGAGCCTGCCTTCACAGGAGAGGTGCTCCAGCCCTTTGATCATCCATGAAGCCCTCCTCTGGACTTAATCCAACAGGCACAAGTCCTCCTTATGTTGGGGGCCCTGTAAGTGGATGAGTACTCCAGGTGAGGACTCACCAGAGTGGAGTAGAGGCGCAGAATCCCCTCCCTCGTCCTGCTGGTCATGCTGCTTTTGATGCAGCCCAGGACACAGTTGGCTTTCTAGGCTGCAAGTGCACATCACGATGAGTTTCTCATTCACCAACATCCCCAAGTCCTTCTCTTCAGTGCTACTCTCAATCCATTCTCTTCCCAGCCTGTATTTGTGCTTGGGATTGCCCTGACCCAGGTGCAGGACCTTGCACTTGGTCTTGTTGAACTTCATGAGGTTCACACAGGCCCACCTGTCAAGCCTGTCCAGGTGCCTCTGGATTTCTCCTCACAGCACAGAGCATCTTCCTCAGGTATTTGCAAAGCACTTGTCACTATGGGAACAAAATTAAACATCAGAAAAGCAAAGGAAATACTATTTTCTACTCTATTGTATGCTTGCAAAGAAAAAGAAGGACCAAGTAGAGCACCAGCTCCAAACTTCAGTCTAGGTTTGAGCTCATTTCTAGCAGAAAGCACTAAGGACAACCACCTTCCTTCCTCCCTTTCTTTAATGAACATAACATCACCAAAGAAATCAAAGGGCATTATTTGAGAAAGTAATGACTATATCCTGGTCCACCTAGTGTCATTCTGATAAAAAGCATGGTAAAATCCTAGTCTTTATTGAGTCAATGCAAAAATTAGCATTGATTTCAATATTTTTATTTTCACGTGAAGCACAGTTACAACATTCTCTTCAACACTGAGACTTGACATAAGTACTTCATGTCTACTGGCCATCCAGACAGAACTGTTAGTCAGAGGACCAGAACTCATGATGGTCAGGATTTCACAGCCCTTCTGAAGTCTCAGTGACATACTGATGTGTTACAGTGGGGATTCTGTAACACAATGTATCAAACAAGGGGTCCCGTGGAAAAGAAATATCTATGGACTGATTCTTGATAGATGTTTCAGAGATGTTTATTTCTCCAGCCGCATGGCCGGGGCTCTGCTGAGGAACTGCTCAATCCCGGGACCCGAGGGTCCCTGCCCGCGCAGGGGAACACAAAACAACCAATGGGGAACGAGGCTGAGCAGGGGCAGGGAAACACCGTGCCTCCCCCCCCGGGGCTACATGGCAGAGGGGACGAACCCCAACACTGATGTTCGTTCCTGCTCTGTCAATACTGTGCCCACCTGTCCTGGTTCAGTTCTGCATCTCACAGAGAGCGGTGGCAAAAGCACCTCCCACCCCTCTCTTTCCCAGAAGCACAGCACTGACATGCCCTGCTCACTGAACAACTTGTCCTCAAACCATTCCGATGTTCTCAATAATTCAAACCTACTAAAAATAGGTGTCTTTTGAAAGATTAATTACACACTACTACTATTCTTTGAAACTGAGTAAGTATATCAAATTATAGCAAAAAAGGGCAGAGATATAGAACAGTGAGCCCCTTCTTAGTTTTTACTGCTATGTTTTTGAGCTATACATTTCCACACGCACTAGGTTCTGTACCCAATAGCAACTCATGGTATCATATGGTATTGTGGTTTCTTCTCCAGTCCCATGCAAAAATGTCAGCCAGACACATCTCGGAAGCTGGCTGTTTAAAGACTAATAGATATTGTTTGATATTATTAATGTATGATACTTGTGTTTTATGGTAAAACCCAGTGCTGACCTCATCCAGGAACATTTCCTGATTAAGGGCTGCCTCCCAGGAATTGACCCATGGCATTACTGAAGAGACCCAGAGATGATCAGCTGATGCAGTATACATCACATCCAGACCTGCACTGGTGTTTAAGTTCTCCCTCCTCCCCAGCCCATGCTGAACTGTATTTACGCTTTTTTTTGTTGTTTTTTTAAAATAACTCTGCTGGTAGATCTTTTTCAGTTGCTTGGAATGAAGAAGTCCTTGCTTAAAATTGCTGCATTGCAACATCGCTACTCCCAGCTATTAAACATCCCACGGCACGAAACACCAAGTCCACACAGGCTTACCTTAGCAAGTGTTCCAGTCAAGCACAATATGAGTCATCTTCTGAGCTTCAGCTGGATGACTTGTGAGGAATTTGCAGGTGTGTGTGTTTGTTTGGATTACAAGGAGACTATTTCAAGTGGAGACAGAATGTTTCGTTCCTGCTCCTCAGTCTCATACACACATTATATTTGTCACTCCTGTCAACAAACATTTGTAAACTAAAAATAATGAGTTAAATATATGCACTTTATTACACTGCTCTGGAAGCTATTTCTGCTTTCAACTTGAATTTCAGCTCTTGGCTGTCTCCTTTCTTTCAGAGACAGCCCTCTCAATGTTCCATTGGAAAGAAAGATCTGTTCCTCTCCCCATACCCATTCTCAGTTTACTCACCCTTACTTTCAAACTTTATATTCAGAGAAGAGCAACATCTTCTGAAAGTCCACATATTTTGTAGTCAGCCTTGGGAATACTGGCTTGAATCACTTTTTGGGGCAAATTTGCGAGACCTCATTTTCCACCAGTGGAAGTTACATGCAAGCAAATGACAGCCTAAACAGGACCCTGTCAGGTTAAACAAACATGGTCATCCTTTCCAGCACAGGCTTTCTGTTTGCTCTGAGTCAATTTTGCTGGATTGCTCAGACTCCTGAAATAATTGTCTCATAAGGTATACAGGATACAATTTGTAAACTGCATTCTGTCATCTCAAGAATAAATTATCCCCAAACAGCTACTGAACAGTGAGTGAGAACATAGTCTGGCATATCTATTTTGCATGATTCTTGGAACAAGCAATATCTATATGTAATCATTGCAGTTCAGGTCGTAAGGTCAAGGTCAAATCCTTTGCATTGCCTAATCTCTTCCAAAGGCTGTGCGAAAGGAGCGGGATCATTATCCAGCATCACCTAACAATGCATCCAAATATTTCTATAAAAATCAGATGAGAACTGATTATTTACAAGATCTCCCCAGTGGTCTTTCACAGATGCGTGTAAGACAGGTAAAAAGAGAGGTAAAATAGGCAAAGTAGGAAAATCGTCTATAGAAAACAAGGCAAAATTAAGAAGAAAAAAAGAGAACTATATCAATGTTAACTAAGGATTCAAAATGGGATAAATATGTAAAAATTCAAGCAAAAAAAAAAAGAAGTGAACAAGCACAGGATGCGAAGATCATAAATTAATCTCAGATCATCTGAGATTGTTATCAAGATAGCTGTCTTCTCTTCAGCAGATGCACCAAGAATTTCACTTCTGAAATTGTCTGACTGCAATTTAATTGTACTTCAAGCATACAACAAAGTGTCATAAGTGGAAATAGAATATACAATTATTTTCATTTTTCTTAATTAAAGCAAAATTGCATTCAATTTATACCTTGTTTTCTTTTCTGTAACACTTAAAGACAAAGATAGCCAAAATAATTGGACCTTTTGGTCTTTCATTGCATCTTCCCCCCTCAAAGAAGGTAATTTGCCCCTAGGTGGTTTAAGTGTTTCATTAATTAGGAATCCCAGATGTAAAAGAAAATCTTCATTAACAAAACAGAATGAGAATGAAGGAATTTAGTGATGATTCTCCTGAAATGGACAGTGTCAGCAAGTGGTTCATAGGCTGTAGCAGAGGTGCTGCATCTTTAATAAATGAGCAGCTGTGCAATCTCAGGCATCATACAGTAATGTACCATTTTGCTCTGAGGCACTGGTTCCACCTATCCAATTTTCTTAGTGGTTCTGATAAGCCATTAAGACCTTCCCCCCAATGCCCACTCATCAAAAAATGTCACTGAGCTCCAATCACACACTACAACACAGCATGGGAAGATGTGTGGGCATACTCTGCTCTTCTCTCGTGGTGCCTAAGGTAGCTGCACTCTGATTCTGTGACTTGTCACCAGCTCAGTGCATATGTCACTATTGGGAGGAAAGAGTTAAACCCAGAAGATTTGGCAAAGAGGATGGAATAGCTTCTCTCAAACTGACCTTGCAGCTAGGAATGCCAAGAATGTCAGTGTGGGAAAACTCTATGTATTATGGCCACTACTGTTCTTCCTGTACCTGTTTCGAGAGGTGGAATTCCTGTGTGGAGGTAACTCTCAGAGATATGCTTGAGCTTCCTGCTGGGAGAGAGAGAGGGAACGATCCTAAAGGCACAGCCTTGTGATGAACTGTGTGTGGGGGAAGCCCTTCGGAGCAGGCAGTGCTCCCCCCACAGCTCCACTGTGCACTAGGATGAACTCAGCCTAAAGGAGCCCATGTCCCCATGTGTCTCTGCTGTCCAAAATTGTTAGCCAGGTAATGAAAAAAACAATCTTTGCATCTCAGCTGAGGTTTGGTGGTCACCCTGGTTACCTGTATGGTTACACTGGCACTGCATGCCCATTAAAATAGTCTCAAGATGTTTTCACTTGTTTACTCTCTCAAGGGAAAACAATTTTAATTTCTTGTTTCTTTTTGATTTAACTTGCTTTCTCAACAATTTTTTTTTGTTAGGACAGGTCAGTTTGGGACAGCACTAACGGGTTCTTGATTCTAGCTAGACCACTGCTATTGAAAAAAGTGTTTCTTTTTTTTTTTTTTTTTTTTTTTTTTTTTTATTTGTAAGGCACATAAAATTAAGGCTAAAATCATACTTAGATGCTAATACAGTTTCCTGATCCTGTAATTGGATATGCAATGACAAACCAGAAGGCTAGGATGAAGTTCGCGCTACTTCAAGGGATGTACACATTGCAAAGCCATGGTCAAAGTGTTCTGAATCTTACAAGTGCTGCCAATAAGAGCAATGTGCAGCTCCAGAGATGCTTGTGTGATGCTCTTCACTACAGCTCACACCCCAAAAGCCAAACTGCTGTTCTTGAATCTCTGCCATGGAGCTACTAGGGGTAATGACAAGACAAATTTTCCCTTTGGCTAATATCTTTCCACCTTCCTGAGATATTTCTGATCAAGGATGGTATGTAGGAGGAATATGAGGAGAAAGCTCAGGAAATATTTTTGTACAAAGCACCACTACAAAAACACTTGCAGAAGATCATTTCTTTCAGCAGAAGACACATAATCTAGAAATAATAATTTGCAATGCAGACTGTGCACATAGTTATGCAGAAAGAAAGAAAATTTTACAAGTGAAAGGAATGAAACTCTACTATGGGATTAATGGAAAACTCCAAGAAGATATCAACTCTGCAAGAGGTGGTAGACACTTAGCATGCTGAAAAGCATTCCTTTATTATTTTAAAGGAGCAGCAAAAAATACTGAAAAAATATGCAAAGGGAATTGAAGATTAACTTTGACATGTAATATTCATAGCCAGAGAAAATAGCTATTATTATTTATGTAGGAAAGATAGACAATATAGGATTCTTGTGGACATCTAGCAATTTATATAATAACGAGAACTAATTTCAATCTTTTTCTAATCATAGACAAAATAATCTCAAATATTTCTAGTACTCAGATGAAAAATAGTGAGCAAACAACAGAATAACCTAACTCACACATATACACCTCCTTCTGTATCCTAGTCTCCAAGGGCTGAAAAGGTTTTGGTTTGTGACCCAGCATTCCAGCTGTATTTGGAGTTGCCCCTGGAGACAGCCTGAGCAGCTTGGGGTCACCCTAGGCCACCCCAGGCTGAGCAGTTCATCCTGCCAGTCTCCTCTTAGGCACTGTGGAGCCAGCAGGTTGGAGATCAGTGCTGGAGGGGCAAGGTTCAGCCAAGGAGTCCGGCACACAGAGAGGCAGGACAAAGATGTCTAGAATTTAGATCCCTGGGTCATTGTGTTTTAATGTCCACACTCTTTTTTTTCTTTTTTTTTTCTTTTCTTAAGAGTTTGGAGTTGAAAATTGATACTTGGCTGAAGACATTTGCATTATTCTTTTTTTTGTTTGTTTTGTTTTTGTTTTTGTTTTTGTTTTTGTAACACCAGTATTTTCATTTGGAGAAAAATCTTTACCTGGTGAGCTCTAATTAAATATGAAAGCTGGTTTATTTGAATGAGTAACAGTTGCAGGAATTAAGGAGCGTTGCAGATGATCGCCCCATGAGGCAGCTTCAGGAATCCCAACTGCTCAGGATGATGTAGTTTTAGGATAGTGCTAATTCTCTGATCAACAGTTCCAACCTTTTTGCAATTTTCATGCTTCTAAAAATCAATATGTTCCTTGAGGGACATTGTTTCCTTGAGGGAGACATGTCAGGTATGTGGCTGAGATGCTAGAAGGTGCTGGTGTTTTGCATCTGGGTGACAGGACATGACGCACAGTTCAGCACTCAGGTAGGCAAAGGGTGTCAAAGGTGAAAAACGGAGGGCTGGATGAACTGCTGTTGGGAAGTTGAGTTGTACCTGAAATTGTGTTTCCCACTCTTCCATGGAAATATTCAGTGACAAGCATGGTTTGGACAGCAGAAGGAGTACAAAATGTGGAGAGATCAGAGAGCTATCAATATTAAATATGTCTTCTGTATATCAGGAATTGAAATGAACTGACACTGCTCATGGGGAGGAAATAAATCACCATTTCTATCTTTGGGGTTTTATTAAATGTAGTTTAAGCCCACAATGAAAACTACTGAACACCAGAAATGAAGGTTGGCAAAGGCACAGTTCATGGGTAAAGACCCTCCCATGCTGGCCTTTTGGTGAGCTGCTGAGAGTGAAGTCCTTCTGAAAATCAAGTCACTTTGTTGGGTGCTTGAAATAGTTTTCCTTTCAAATCTTCATTTTACGCCTAAGTTTGTGAGAGATGAGAGTATGGTTAAACATCCTTCCCTCGTAAAGACACTCTGACAACATGTAAGAAGGGTTTAGGCAATTTTTTAATAGATTGGAATCTAGATCACAAAAACCACAAAAAAAGTTGCTAATTTTATTTGCTTAGAGCTACATGACTATGAAATAAAATGGCTCCTCCGTCTGAAACCATCTGTTACGAGAGAAGGCCATACATCCTGAAATGAAAAAACAACTGTGTGCAAATGAATAAGGAATAGAGTTTGTAAGACTTACAGAAAAATTCTGATAGAAAATGCATGGTATTTTATAATGAAAATCATAGATGATAGCATTTTATGCCAAATAAAAAACAACATTTACGTTAAAGCCTGAGAAAACAATGACTTAGTAAGTCCTTTTGTCATATGTGCTACAAAATTAAATTAAACACTGACTATGTACAACAAACTAAAACAGGCTTATAGCAGCATCAGGGCTAGAAGAGTTCTCTAAAAATAGTGATATTTTGATTGTAAAATGACAACAATGCAAGGCTATGTTTAATCCAGAATATCTTTGGGAAAATCTCTATGGTAAAGGAAGCACTACAAATACAGGATAAGGGATTTCTTATGAAAAGGCATCTTTAAACAGCAGTATCAATTATATTATTTACAAAACAAAAAGTGAAATAACTAATAATGCAAATTGTATAAAATTCTTGAATTTGCCAATGTCAATTGATTGGAAACTGCTAGCAGCAAAGGTCAGAACAGGTTAGAATAGTGATTTCTTTAATAAATGGTCGATGAAAGACCAGGAAGCAGTGGTTATTTGGACTCTATTTCAGTGGGTGTGAAGCTCTTGCAGAAAAAGTGGCTGTAAAAATAGCTATCGATAGGTTGAGTTCTTCATGTTAAATTGCAATATGAACATATGCAAATCCATAACTGAATTAGAGAATTAGGGCTTCCAATGGGGAAAAAAAAAAAAACACCTTAGACCATAAGATGTAATAAAATTCAGGATGCAGGAAATTCCTATTCCATAGCATTAAAAGAACAGGGATGTGAAATGGCAAGTCCAGTAGAAGGCACTTGATGAAAACGTTGTCTGAAAGGTTGCAAATGCAGTATGTATCTTCAGAGAAGGAGGAAAATATGATTCCGAGCAACACCAGGCCTTTCAATGTAACTTTTACTGTGCAAAATTCTAGAACAGATTTTGGAGGAATGTGTAAGTAAGAGCAGATAGGCAATACAAAGTAGACTAAATTGCAGCATGGTTTTGTTAAAGATAACTCAAGACAGAATAATCTTTTTTTTCTTTTAATGACAAATTGGTGAGTTACTACACAGAGGTATGCAGCAGATATAATCTAAATAGGTTTCAGTTAGGTGTTTCTTACAACACTTTACAGGAAATTTTGAGGATATGAGGGATTAATGTGAAATGGATAAAGAGCTGTTTAAGGAAAAAAAATTGCCCTAAATCATATTTTGGAAAGAGTTATTAGGCTGACAGTGGTTACTACCTCAATGATCAGTATTGGGACCTATGCTCTTCATATATTAGTGGCCAAGGAGACAGAATCAAATTATTTGCTAATGGAATTTACAGATGACAAAAAGTTGGGAGATGCCATGAACAGCAAGAGAGTAGAGAGTCACACAAGAAAACCTTTCTGCAGAAGACACTGAAATACTTCGGAATATAGTGTTCTCTTCTCACCTATATTGAAAAAAAACAAAGCAAAACAAAACTAAATTGGAATAAGAACACAGAAGGCTTTGGAAGATGAAGTTTTCATTTTATAAGGAAAAATGAAAAGATTAGGGTTTATTTATCTTAGGCAAATGAAAGTTTGAAGGGGATTGACAATTCTTTATATTCGGGGGAAATTGTTAAAAGGGGAGAAGAACTGCATACGTGAATTAAAAAAGCTGGTCTAAGATCAAATGCTATAAAACAATCATGAGTATTTATTAGCCTAGAAATTTAGAGGATGACTTTTAAACATCCCAAGAATTAAATTCAGGAGGAGTTTTCAAAAAATAGGTGGTGAGAACCAGAGTCTGAATTTATTTTAAGATGGAACCTGGCAAAGTAATGGAACTGCTGTTTGGCAACCTAATATGCCTCATTGAAAACTGAAGTCTTTGATATATATATGTATATATATTAGTCTTCGGTACTTTTATTTTATTTTAGGATCTTCAATGAACTGAAAGATGTCTTGCTGGTTGTTTGCATCATATTTACACTGCATGTACATGACATACATGCTATTCTATATTTAGATTTAAGTTATTTAAATTTAGATTTAGATTTATTCATATTTAGATTTATTTATGAGGGTCATTCTTAGCAGAAGAAAAGAAAATGTTGTTATCCTTGATAAATATAATCCAATTTCTGCAGTGGAACGAATGAAGGAGATTATTTCATGTTTTCATGAAACTCTGGATGTTGAACAACCTAAGAGAATTTAAATACAAAACTGTGGTAGTTCTAGTGCCATTAAATTCTTAGGTGATTGATTGGTATATCCTGTTTCAATCCTCAAATCCATACTTCTGCAATTGGACAGATATTCAGTCAGTAGTAAGGGGAACGGGTAAGTGGGTTAATCACCTTTGTTGCCCTCTGCTGGACTTGCTCCAAGAGCTCCATTTGTTTCTAGTCCTGAGGAGACCAGAACTGGACACAGCTCTCCAGATGTGCCTCACCAGGGGCAGGACCACCTCCCCTGACTGGCTGGCAATGCTCATCCTGATGCATCCCAGGATATCACTGACTTTCTTGGCCACAAGGGCACGGCTGGCTCATGGACAGCTGGTTGTCCACGAGGACCCCAGGTCCTTCTCTGCAGAGCTGCTTTCCAGCAGATCAGCCTTTGGGCTGTACTGGTGCCTGGGGTTATTCCTCCCCAGGAGCAGCACCTTGCAGTTGTGTTTGTTGAATTTCAGACAGTTCTTCTCCTCAACCTGTCAAGGTCCTTCTGAAGGGTTCACAGCACTCTGAAGTATTGGCCACTCCCCCCAGCTTTGTGTCATCAGTGAACTTGCTGAGGAAGCCTCTGCCCCTTCATCCAAGTCATTGATAAGTAAGTTAAATGATACTAGGCCCAGTACTGAACTTTGGGGGATACCACTAGTGAGAGGCCTCCAAGTAGACCCTGCGCCACTGATTACAACTGAAACAAAGTAAAAGATGATAATAATAATAATAATATTAATATTAATGATAATAATAGTACCAATAGTAATTATACTACCAATAATAATAATTGTAATTAAAAGGAGATGGAGATAGGGAGAGAAACCCCAAGAAATATAAGTGATGCACAATATGGTTGCTCACTCCTCCCCCCACCTCATGCCCAGCCTGTTCCCCAGCAGCAATTGGCCCCTTCCAGGTAACTCCCCCAGTTTATATACTGGGCAAGATGTTCTGAGATATGGAATATCCCTTTGGCCAGTTTGGGTCAGCAGATCTGGCCATGCTCCCTTCCCAGCTTCTGGCGCAGCTCCTCACAGGCAGCGCATTTGACACTGAAAAGTCCTTGACTCAGGGTAAGCACAGCTTAGCAACAACCAAAACATCAGTGTGTTTTCAACATTATTCTCATACTGAATCCAAAACACAGCACTGTACCAGCTACTACAAAAAAATGGTATCTATCCAGCTGGGACCAGGACAGCCTGCCACACTAGGCATTTTCCATTCTGTATTTTCAGATAGACTCCAATTGTTCTTTGTCCCCAAAACTGTAATCACCAATGCTCTTAGCATAAAACCCACAGCCATATGCCAGATGGGTGTGGTGAGATGGGTACCATTTCGGCTAGCTGCATGCCAAGTCTCTTCACAGCTTTAATTATTACTGTAGGCTATATCCATGCAGATATTTGCTGATATGATTAGTGAGACAAACAATAATAGAAAGGTTAACAAAACTGGTCATGATGCTCATGGAATTATTATTGAGGTGGACAATTGAGAGGACAGATGTCCCAGTCCTACTTATCTTAGAAATTGTTAACATGTGTTGGCAGTATTTCAGGACCAACCAGCTGGACAAAATTCAGTATCTTTGCCCTCCTATCATATTTTATTCTTCTAAATATTTGTTCCAGTAAATGAATGATGGGTTTTACAAACACCTATTTTATAGAATAGGTCATCTTCTGCCCACAGGAGAAGGAGGTGAATTTTGTGTTTCCCTAGAAGCCCACGCAGATTTTTGCTGGAGAATTCAGGAGCATAGAGTTTCTCTGAATCTTACATTCCTTTTATCAGCAGGAGGTCATATGCTCTGCCAATCCCATATTCATGTAAATCCAAAAGCCTAAAGGGGGAGATTTACAGAGAACTCTGTGAAAGCAAGTTTGCAATACTTGCCTGGCTCTGTATTTTATTAGCTGCTGCAGGAAATGGGCCAATCCAGCTCATAGTTACAGCAGTATTAAACTAAATAATGGACTTAATAACATAGTAAAATATATTCAGAGCCCTATGATGCAAAATATATTAGATTATTTCAAAGACAGGACAATCTGAGTCCCTGGAGAAAACCAAATGTAATTAAAATTATTTCTACTCCAAAAATTCACTCCTCATTACAAATGTCACCATGGAGTATTCCCAATGTAATTTTTATTCAGAGTTAGAGACAGACATATTAGCCTTCCTAAAAACTGTGTTAGCTTGAATAAAATAGTGTATATCTTGCCTTGAGTGAAAGACGAATGGGAAGTAGATGCTAGATAGTGTCAGATGACTTTCAGTCTTCACATTACATGATCTTGGCAGGAAAATGTAGTATTTGCTGATGTGGAGATGAGATCTCATGTGTCTTCAGAGTGCAATTATATGGTATTTAAGGAAGGTATTAAACATATGTGGAAAACAGTGTGTAGGAAAAAAGGGAATCTAGTCATAAAAGTGTTGTCTGCTAATTAAAATCCTCAGGTTACTTACCTAACTGAGAATACTTTATTATGTGGAATCAGGGCCAGAAGCAGCAGGTCATTTTATTTGACCTTTCATTCATTTACATTTTATTTTCTTAATTTAAATGTTGAGAGAAAATGAGAATTAATTAAAGAGATTCATAGGGACTGGGAATATAAAACATATGCTTTTCACTATAATAACAAAAGACAGTTTGCTGAGGAAGAAATGTGTGTGTACCTTTTACTTGGACAGGATATTTACACAGCAGTAGGTAGAAGCACCATATGAAAATATAACTTTACAAACACTTGCTCCTCAGCAAATAGTATGTTGAAAATTCTTCCTCTGGATGACAGGAACAAGATCATGATTTCTCTAAAAAGAGACTAGAAAAGGAGATGTTGATACAGCAGAGAAGAGCTACAAGGCAATAATTACAGAATAGTTGATACAACTATAATTGAAACAGTTTAAAATACTTTGCCTGTGGGAACTCTGAATAAGCTTGAGATAGACAGATGGCTGTCTCTAAAAAACAAAAGAAAAAAGCCAATCCTATCATTTCTAGATAAGGCCAACAGGCTTAGATTTTTGATGCATAGCTGAAAAAGTGAACTATATCCAAATGTACTAAAAATACAGTATATTGATGCAGAGTGATGTCACAGAGTGCCTTGATGGCAACTCACTGAAGAACTGGCAACAATCCAGCAGCAAATGTAAATATAGACATTAGCAAAAAGATTTGGCAGAGGTCAGATGGGATTTCTATTTTCCTGTTCCCCAGCCAATCTTGTCCCGTCAACCACCGGCTTTCAAATTCTGCATTTCCTGACCATTGTCATTTCCCTGCTAAGTAATGAGTAAGCACTGTATTCTCCCACCTGTACAATTTTTCAATGAAACCCACAGAATTGCTTCCCCTTTTCCACTTCTCCCTCATTCTTCAGGGAGCAAGATGAAAAGACACTCCATCACCCCTACAGGCAAATGACTCTCACAGTTACTGCAGCCCAATAAGCACTTTGTGGTTCTACACTCCCAGTATTTCCATCCTCTTCTCCTTTTTGGAGGAAGAGTGTGAATGTGAAAGAACAGCAAATGAGAGCCCTCCACTGTGGTTAGAATCAGCTACCTTCACTAACAAGTAGTGTCCTTCAGATCAAAATGATGGCAGTAAATGTTGTCTAGGCTCATTCAGCTTCTTATAGAGAGCCAGATATCCTCTTGCAGGAGGATCAAAGCCTATGTTATTTTGTGTTTTACTGTAGCCTTCTAATAGCTGCCATCGGACATATAAATTAGATAATCTAGGAAGAGAAGATGGCCCAGCAGTTCCAGTTCTATGTGGTGAGAAATATTCATCTACCAAAAAAAGATGCAGATGGTGTTTCCCTGCTGTGAAGGGAGTTGATCAGGCACCCCTGGGCAGCAGGGGAAGGACAGACCCTTTCTCCTGGCTGCCCTGTCTCTGTGTGCTTATTGTTAGACTTTCTGTCATGCAGCTGCTGTGACCATGTTACATCAGTACTTTTATGCATTTAGAAGAAGCACTGTAAAACCTGGATTTACCTTCAGTTAAGATGCCCAATGATTCAGAAAAAAGAACATCAGTGCATATGCACCATTTCTCCAAATTCTGAGAAATTCTTGAATTCACGAACATTTGAAAAATAGATACTTACAATACATAACATTAATCGTTCAACAGAGAAAAAGACACATTCTCCTTATGCATTAAGCTGGAATGCAGCAAAGAGGTTTCATGCCCTTTTGTTGGTGATAAATATGATATGGTATTGGGGCTGTTAGAGAACCTGCTGCTTCATGCATTGCTGCTTTTATGGCAGGTGATCACAGGTGAGCTTGCAAATGTAGCACATGAAACACTGAAAGACCTGCTTGTAGAAGACCATCTAAACTTTGCTGCAGAGAGCTCATACTGCTTGCACAAGATGTGATATGAAAGAAGAGTATAGGCATTGCCATCCAGACCAAGGTGACAACAGCAGCACTAAGTGAGCAGGAGATTCATGGCTCACACTGTTCAAGCTGTAGGAGCAGTACCTTGATGGCTTACAGCATGGCCAAGAGAAAATCACAATACCGCAGACACAACCCCCAAGCTCTGGGAAAAACAGAGGCACAGCAGGAAGCAGAGTGCTGCCAGCATCTCAGAAAATCTTCTTTATATGACTTCACATTCTTGTGAAGAAAATTTGATGGGAAAATTTGATGCAAAAAAACGGTACTGACATGCTTGGGGAACACACATCAGTTAATGTTTTGCATAAGGACAGAAGCAACCTCAAATGCAATGAAGATGCAACACCATGTCAGCGTTTCTGTTGTGTGATTAGGCAGTCTATTTAAGTCTATATCAAGAAGTCTATTTAATTAACATTGGATGTTGATTATTTACTTCCTGCAACATGAAACTGTTTACTTGGAGTATTTAAGACTAGTCCAGTTTATGTGCAGTTTGTTACCTGAAGATGAAATTCCTGAGCATGGTGGTTGGCATGTAGATGTGCCTGTAAGTGTGATTTGTGTAACTGCTGAATTCTCTACTAGAAAAGCACACAGGTCTAGGACTACCACAATAAATATGCAAATATGTAATGGGGATTGCACTTCTTTACCATGAGATGTTAATCAGTGCAGAGTCCAGTTATTTATTATGAGAGTCACAGATGAAGGAAATTCTGCTGAAGGATTTGTTCACAGGGGTAAAATTTAGCATAATCAGATCCCATGGGACAGAAGTTACTTTAACAATCGTTTACAGCAAGAGATGATCAATCAGAAAAACTTGTTTTAGGAGAAATTGAGTCTTGTGAATGACAAATATCTTCAATGACAACAAAGTCATAGAGCACCAGATGAGGCTCCTGTGACCAACAGGGTTTGGGTCTGTAGAGCTAGCAGGGCTGGGAGGGGTATTTGGGAAACTCTATGGTACAAAAATATATTTTGGATTGAATGAGTAACACCAAGACATCATGTTGTGAATGGCAAAGGACTCCAGATGCTGCTGGTTCACCGTAACACTCCCACAAGCATCAGACAGAACCCAGGGATTTGAGACACAGTGGAAGGGTAACACCAGGAAAAGGAGTAGGAACTGGAAAATGTCTATATAACAATTTAAACTGTATATAACCATCATCATCATCATCATTACTATTATTACTATTATCACCATTATCACTATTGACAATTCCTTTCCTTTCATATTCATAAAATATGAGTATTTTAATAGTTCTTCTTTCTTTTTCAGTAATACTTAAATCTGGTCCGACAGTGATTGTTAAATGAATTAAGACTTCTATGGTAAAAACATAAATTCCTGACTTTACATAAAAGGTGTGTTTCCTCTTTGTCCATAGACAAAGCTTTAACTAATTGCACAGCCTTTTGGGACAATTGTTTGAATACTTCTCAGAAATGGTGTCCATGTTTTTCATTAAATTGTCCAAAATCCAGTGTTCCTTGGATGTAATCTCTTCTCTCCTCTCCTCTCCTCTCCTCTCCTCTCCTCTCCTCTCCTCTTCTCTTCTCTTCTCTTCTCTTCTCTTCTCTTCTCTTCTCTTCTCTTCTCTCTTCCCCTCCCCTCCTCTTTCCTCTCCTTCCTTCTCCTTCTCCTTCTCCCCTTCTCCCCTTTTCCTTTTTTCCTTTTCCTTTTCTAAATTTACTCAGAAGGAATACAGAAGAACAAGCAGTAGAGGAACCAATCATTTTATCCTGCACCAACTCAGCATTACAGAGTTGAACTTTGCCAGATAATGCTTCAGATGGAGAGAGTCGTCTTTTCTAAGGAATGTAAATTTTCCAGCAGGACAAGAATCTAATCTTGGCATTACAAACAAATAGTTTGTAGGTATCAAAGTTTAAAACTGCCAGAAAAATGACAGGCAAACTGTTTTTCAGGCTTATTTCATGCATGTTGTTGAAGAAACTTTGTCCTTGCCTCTGCTTGAGGTGTAAATCAGAACCACTTCAGAGAATTTCAAGCCCGTCCTGGGCAGACCCACAGAAATAGTGAAATCCTGGATCACAGCTAGCACAACACTTACTTATTTCATTTTGTGCTACTGCAGCTCTGATGCCTCAGACTACGAAGTCAGAGCTCTGCTTACTATAGCCCTACTATACTTGATGCAAGAACACTTAATAAAACCAATAGAGAGTATATTGCTCTTCAAAGACTCATGTACATAAAAATAGAGAAACTACCCCTTTAAGCCATAGATTCAAACAGCATACAGATTATTTCCTTCTGTGAACAACAGAGGGATTCAAATTAACAGAGATATAAAATGCCTAATGGTCAGTGAGATAACTTAAATTTACAGGCATAAATTCAGATCTTCACTGACATAAAAAGCCCATCAGAAACTGAACACAGGACAGATGTTTCACCCATCTTTATTTTCACTACGTGTCTGGACAATGACAGCTAATTGTTGTCAGTACTGGAATTGTTAGTGCAACTATTTGAAAGAGAGTCCTTATCACATCTGATTCCACAGAAGTTAAGTGGCTTTCTGGCAGTAAGATGGCCTAACAACCCCAAACATTTTAATTTAAGATTGCAAATGGATTTGCCCCGAATGCAGTTGTGCAGTGTACGTTACTCACTATCTTGTTATTTCATTAAATTGACACATAGAATATGTACAATTGGCTCATACTAAAAGCTCAACTCATTTTCAGAAGAAAAACCTGACAGTGGTGTGTGTATTGGATGCTCCAGTTTGAATTAATATGAAATATTTAATTACTTACAGAGTTCTTAAGAAGCCAACAGTGACCAATATGCCCCTCTCATGAATGTTCATCAAGGCATGGTTGACATGGGCCTGTGAGCTGATGCACCACTTAACTGCTGCTCTGCTCTCCTCCCCTCTGGGTAGGAAGTAACTAGAAATGGCTTTAAGGTCACAAGACACACCTGCTACTATTGGTCACTTTTCTTCCTGCTATTTTCAGCGTGGAAGAAAATCTCAAAGAATCAACATCTGACCAAGGATCACAATTCACCATCTTAGGATGTGAATTTCTTCTTAAGTAAGAAAAGCACAATGCAGGGCCACCATTGGAAACTTACCTTCAGGAAACCAGAGAACTTGAAAATGTCAGTAGAATTTTGAAAGAAATTATTTGCAGGAAAGCAGGAAGGTCTTCACTGGAGACTTTCTATAAAGCCTTTTATGGCATTAATAGTAAGAGGCATGTTAAGATGTGGCTTGCCCATTTTTGAAAGACCTCAGTCAGTAAAAGATTCCTTGCTTCCGACATGGGTGAACTCACCATGGGGCTGAAGGTCACGGAAAGGCAGCACTGGTAGCTCTTTTGGCAGCCTTATTAAAGGCATGGCTTGCACAACAAAAAGGATAGTTTTAATTTTGTGGAAGATATCATGTATTTCCTCATTGGCGAGAGTTGCAGAACTTTTCTCACACCATATTGCTGTGTACTGCATTGCCTTTCTGTACGGCGTCATCGGATAAGAAGAGATCTGTAAAACAGGTGACCAGCAAGCATCACCCATGTTGTGGTAGGAATCTTGCATCTACATTTTGCAGCTAATAGGTATTTAACACTAAGGGCTTTTTAGTGTAGTTCTGGTATATGCAGAGGTAAAATATACAATAAAGGCCTTAAAACTTAAATTATGAAGACTTAAGAATTTACTTGGAGTACTAACCACAGCAGCAACAGAGGAGC
>NW_008246058.1:5667529-5680213 GCF_000691975.1 Corvus brachyrhynchos
GTTCAGAGCAAAAAGGAAAAATGAAGCAGTCTTATGAAAGAAACTGAAGGAGGCAGATGGCAATTAGGTGTCAGTAAGTTCTCATTAAAAGCAGATGGTTTCCAGACTCAGATAAAAGAAAACTCTTTGAAAACATCTTTTGGAGTAGAAGACAGAAAAAAGAAACATTAAACCCCTTACAATGCTGTTGTGTATTACAATATATTTTCTTTTCACTCTTACTTGGGGAAAGAAAGAGTGAAAAAGTTATATGTGGAATCTGTAGTCCTGTCACATAACTCAGATTTCTGCTGCTATAGGCTTGCAAAACAGAGGTGTTCAAACTAGTAGAAAAAAGGGAATAGAGTGGAAAAATAAAAGCTTAACTAAAAGATTGTTCTTTGCTTTCTTCCTGTGTGTTAAAAATAATGAAGTCATTACAACTGACATTTCTAAAAATAATCTGCAGTAGCAATCTTGGAGAGAATACACAGATTTCTCACCTGTAACACAAAGTTAAAGACTCCTTTTGTCTGTTATCCTGGACAAATAATGCTGTGAAAGCTATAAAGATCAGAGCATGGCTGCTTAGTGCCCTCAAAAATCACACCAGTAATCTAACACCAGCTCAGGCTACTATTCCTTCAGCTGCATGAGTTGAACCAAGAGCATCCACATGGCTGACTGCAGTTTCTTCCTGGTCTACACACAAAATGTGTTCACCAGGGCTGAGCATGGGTCAGAACTGTGTCCCTGTGCACTGTGACCTCCAGCAGGTCTGGCTGCAGCCCCACACATGCTGGGGATGCGGGTGGCCTCCAGCTCCTCTGTGGTATGTGCTGGGAGGAGCACAGGGTGACTGGCTGAAGGATACCAGCACCTTCTGAAGGCTACCAGCAGCTTCTAAAGGCTACCATCACACAGGGTTGAGGAGGAGAGAACTGAGCAGTTCCCAGCTCTCTGTTATTCCTGGCAGGCATTTCTGTGCAGCTGGGACAACAGTAAGTACAGAACTGCTGGGCATAGCCTCCACCCCAGGGCCCAAGTCACACAGCTTCTGCTGCTCAGTAGGAAGCTGGACTGTGATGGAAAAGTCTACCACAAGGACTGTCATAGATGTCAAGGAAAGAATCTCAAACGACACCGAACACTTGTGTTTAGACAGCTGAATTGATGCTGGAACCTCTACACACCACAGTCTCAACCACCACTTGCATTTCTGGGCTTACTGCGTATTTCAGAGCTTCTCCATTGCAATGTGTCAGAGAAAGGCACTTGGGGACACCTTCACTGACTTTGGCACAGCTGCATAATATCTGCAAGGGCACTGAAGTAACATACTCACCCTGCAATGCTGCTTGGCACATCTGCCTTCCATGATCTCCCCTCCCCTCTCCTCCCTTTCCCTGTCCTCTCCCCCAAGGCTTTTCAGCAGCTCACACAAAGCCACTTGCCAAGATGGGCACAAAATAACTTACAACTTATTTTGTGCTTATCTTTAGGATGGCAAAATCCAACTTTACAGTAGAATGGAGTTTTGCAGTTACCATAAAATGCTGGGCCAAGGAAGCAAAATGTCAGGGGATTGCAGGAGGTTTCACAGTCATACAGATGGAAATGGAAGAACCTCATATTCTCTCACTAACAACACTGAAGGAACTTCCTCCCCTGTCCCCATACAGACCATGTTCACCGCCACATAACTCTGGGGACAGAGAGAGACAGCAGGCATCTTTAGCCATGGGGAATCTTGAAAAGAGGCCAGAGAGCTGGAGGGACAGCTCCAAAGGGCCTTGGTGAGCTGGACTTGTTGCTTCTGCTGTTGGGTGATAATGGGAAAGGTGCACTTCCTCCCCCAGAAACCAACATCTCTCACATCCCAATTCCTGCTCAGACAGCAGCAGTGCCTAAGCTGGTCACATGGCTATGTGCTGTTCCCCAAGCCAGTCTTTTAGCCTGCTAGAACAGGAAAATAAGTATCACAGGGCATTATTTGGGTTATTTACACCACCCCAGCGGTCTGTGGCCTATCCTTGGCACTGACAGCAAGACCCACGTACAGCCAATTCAGCCAGTGTGAACAGAGATTTCTATTCTCCTGAGGTGTGCTTAGATTCTCTAACCTGTGCTGGATATTGTGGGAAGAGATGGAATAAAGTTGAATTACAAGCTGTAAAACCTGCCTGCAGAGGCACATGGCAGCACAAAGGAGCACACGGTGGCACAGAGAGGCTTGTCTCCACCGGGCCTGGGGGAGGAGGTGTCACACGGCAGAGCCCTGCAGAGAGGAGCCCGCCGGGAGCTGCCGGACGTCACACGGAAGACCCCGGCAGAGAGGAGCCCGCCGGGAGCTGCCGGACGGGTCAGCAGCGAGTGACCACCCCAGAGAAGGAAGTGTGCTGCTGATGTGGCAACACGGGATAGGTCACGTAGTAAGAATTACCATATAAGCAAATACGGTGCCTTAGAAAAGTGTATAAAACCAGCTGATTGCTTTGAACAAGCGGTTCGGATTCCCTGCTGGTCTGGGTCTGTGTGTCAACCGTGGACAAGATACTGCAGCTGAATCCTCCTCTTGCTTCTATGCCAACATAATCTAAATCAACTCCATCTACTTTCCTCAGATGATGCTTTGTGGGTTCGAGAAAGTAGGAATTGAGGATTTGGCACTCCCAAAGCTTGTCTTCATTTGCAATCATTAGTTTAACTTAATACACCTGAATGATTTCATTTGTACTTAGCCCAGCTTTAGGGAGCACTGGCATTCAGGAAACACTACTCCAGCTACTGGAGCAATTTGATTAGCAGTGTGAGTGATTAGATTAGCAGAGTGGCTGGACAGACTGTTAATTACTTACTGTCATTCCAGCTGATGTATCCCCACTGCACCCACAGCTCCCGCTATGCATTTGCATACACAAAACCTGTGCATGCTTGTACTTGGTGGTTTGTAATTCACAGCCTTGCCTTCAGCCAGTGCTTCTGGTCCCTCAGCTTACATGTCGGAGGTCCATACCAGCTGCAAAGTCCATTGTTAGCCTGTACTGGGGTCATTGCATGGTGCTGAAAATGTCAGTGAGAGAAACTATTGGTTCTTGGTCATCACTCCAGCAGAGACCTATTTCAGATTCTCTGGGTAATGCTGTTTCTGGAGTGATGTTTCTTAGCATGCAAAAGCTTCCTAGGAAATAACCCTAGTTTTAAGTCTGGGGCTCCAGAGAAGTATGTGCTCACATTGTATTTGTGACCATTTCTGTTCGAGGGCAAATGAAAATAAAGTGAGTAGGAAGTGAAAGTAAGATTTCTCTCTGTGAACCTAGTCCCCTGTGAGTTACATGTTTAAGGTCATTGATCACCTGGGCTGCTGAAGGCAAGCAGCTTCAAAAAATGCTGCTTTTCCTCCCTTTGGTGACTTCTAGGAAATGCAGCTTTACTGAGTGCTTGATGCTTTGGTAGATAAAGTTCAGTGAGATTAATCCTACCCTTCCTGCTCTCTGCCAAGAGGAAGCAGACCTATGCTGGTGCTCCTCTGCCAAGAAATAGCAGACATTATGTTTCCCCATATGGAGCAGCGCTCTGGATTATTGTGGAATTCCCTTTCTATTAAAAAGACAACCAAAATAGCCTGTTCAGAAAAAATTGAAAGATTTTTAGGAATGTGGAAGAGGTGTTTTTCCAGGATACCAGAGACAATTTAATGTTCTGCTAGATTATTATCAATTCCCTTGTCCCTCCAGGTAGTAAAAGCATGTAATGTACAAAGGGAAAACATTAATGCTGTACAAATGATCTCAAAATATGAAACTGATAAGGAAAATTAGCATAAGAAAGAGGATAGGGCTGTGATATTTTGCATTGCTCCTAGGAGTTGATTTTTGCACAGTAAAAGGATAAAATCCAGCAATACTGGACCTACACCTCCTCTGCACTGGGAATTTTACTATATGAGGTGTGAGGCAATAAAAAATCAGGGCCATAATATCCTACTGAGCTTCTGAGTCATCTTACTGCACTGAAGTAAAAGCACTTTAGAAAATACCAGCCATCTGTGATGTTAAATGCAATTATCTGATTTGCCTTAATAAATGCTCACAAATCACTGCCAGCCACTTCAATTTTTCAACACTGTTCTGAGTCATTCAGAAGCAGGTAAAGGTCATCATGCTAAGACCTTATCAGCTCTCATCATTATCAAGTTGTTATTTTCTGCAACAACACAACTGCTTCCCTCCAAATCCAGCACATAAAAGAACTTTAAAGGGGATGTAATTTTTTTTTAGCTCTGTCCTGGTTTCAGCTTAAACCATGACAGCTCTGACATTCAGAGGATTACACTAGGTGTATTACATTGAAGTCAACACAGTATTGGTTATTACTTGTAGCTTCTTCCTAATGGCATCAAGGTAAGTGACAAACATTACTGTTGTTAAAGGTCAGATCCCAAGCTCTGTATTTCAGATTCCTCGTGACTGGAGTTTCTGTACACCAGGAATTATCTAGATATGTCCCTTTTCCATTAGCACAATAATTCCATCCAAGTGTGAATGGGGCACTGTGATTGTACAAATTACGTGTTCTGGTTGTAAGTGCACTATGCTCATGATGTGGCAGCCCACTGGGAATACACAGATCGTGTTCTAGGCAGGCTCTGTACAGATGCACAAGTCCCACAATGCACAGGTTCATGTATTTCTTGCCAGGGAGGCCCAGAACAGCTATGATAGTACTACCTAAAGCTTTATTTCTCTTAAGTTATTTACACCTGTAACAAAAGCTACAAGTATGAATTTAAAATCTATGTTGCATAAGTGGAAACGTTTGCAGCTGCCTGCCCATCAGGAAAAGCTGCATGTATGTTACCCAAATCTGAGCACACTGAGCACAAATATCAGTGCACACACTAGCCAGTGTCTAATGTGTGAATGTAGCAGGAGTGATTTAAATGCTCAGCCAGGAAAAAACAGTATAGTAGCTCCACTGCAAACCTGGTCCAGGTTCCTCAAAACAGCAGAGAAGAAAATTGCTATAACGAGCAGGAGACACTGTCCAAGCATGCAGAGATGGTGTTAGGAATGCCAAAGCCCACCTGGGGATGTATCTGCATAAAGCACAACAAGAAGAGCTCTACATCTTTGTCAACAGGAAGACTGGGGAAAAATATGGGCCTGCTGCTGAATGGGAAACAGGCTGTAGTGACAAAGTACATCAAAAAAGCCAATGTACTCAATGCCTTCTTCGTCTTTACTTGTAGGACCAGCCTCCAGGAATCGCAGGCCCCTGGGAGCAGTGACAAAGTCTGGCACAAGGAAGCCAAGCCCTTGGGTGGATGAGGACTAGGTCAGGGAACATTTAAACACACTGGGCTTGATGGTTTGCACCTGACAAGTGCTGAGGGATGACTCAATTTTCTTTGAAAGCTCATGGCAATTGGGGAGGATTCCTGATGACTAGAACAGAGCAAATCTGGACAACTACAAGTCAGTTGGCCATGCCTTGATCCCTGTGAAGGTGACAGAGCAACTAATCTGGGAAACCATTTCCCATATTCAGGATAGGAATGCCACTGTACTGGAATCCATGGTCAAAAATGGATTTGCACTGGGGAAATCAAGCCTGACTTGACATGCCTGACCCGACAGCCTCCCATGATGAAATGACTGGCTTTCAATTCTGTGTCCAATAACACTGTCTTAGAAAACTGATAAAGTACAGGCTAGGTAAGTGGTTGGGGAGCTGGATAAAACTGGCTGATATGTTGAACTCAGAGAATTGTGATCAGCAGCACGAAGTCCATTTGGAAGCCAAACATTACTGGTCTACTGTGCAGGCCAGTGGGCCTGCTGGACAAGAAACAAAAGGAGTCCTATGGTGGGACAAGTCCTAGGTTCCTTTCAAGGTTAGGGTGAGAAAAGAAGCTTCTCCCAGGATGCCTTGTGTTGCTACGTTAATGTACCCCAGTTCTGCTTCCCTGGTTGGCTCTGTTGGCTGTCCCATCCCTTGTTACCTTATGGGCCCTCAGAGTTTCCCTACTGGTTCCCTTACCCTGGCCTTGCCTTTATACCACCCCTTGCCCTCAGATCATTGGTCCCTGATGCTCTCTCTACTCCAGTATGTAACCCTGGACCCCCCATTGTTCTCGGGCTACTTCTCTGGAACCTTGCACGAGTGTGGTTGCAGTAAATCTCTCACATAGAACCCCATGCGAAGACCCTTCCTGCTCCTTCATCGTCGGACTGTTTTGCCAGCTGTTGTGTGTGTGTGTGTACGTGTGTGTGTGTACGTGTGTGTGTGTGTGTGTATGTGTGTGTGTGTGTGTGTACGTGTGTGTGTGTGTGTACATGTGTGTGTGTGTACGCGTGTGTGTACGCGTGTGTGTGTACGTGTGTGTGTGTACATGTGTGTGTGTGTACATGTGTGTGTGTGTGTGTATGTGTGTGTATGTGTGTGTACACGTGTGTGTACGTGTGTG
The DNA here is from genome assembly GCF_000691975.1 of Corvus brachyrhynchos. Classification (NCBI taxonomy): domain Eukaryota; kingdom Metazoa; phylum Chordata; class Aves; order Passeriformes; family Corvidae; genus Corvus; species Corvus brachyrhynchos. The sequence continues at coordinate 5,673,978 of NW_008246058.1, forward strand.
TGTACGTGTGTGTACGTGGGTGTGTGTGTACGTGTGTGTACGTGGGTGTGTGTGTACGTGTGTGTACGTGGGTGTGTGTGTACGTGTGTGTACGTGGGTGTGTGTGTACGTGTGTGTACGTGGGTGTGTGTGTACGTGTGTGTACGTGTGTGTGCGAGTGTGGTGGCTGCACCGAGCGGCTTCCTCCTGGAGACGCCTTTTGGAAAGGTCGGGGCACTGTACCATCCAAAACCACGGCAACAGTCTACTCCAGGGGTTGGTACTGGGGCCAATACCCTTCTGTCATTAATGAACTGGGATGATGGAACAGTGTGCACCTTCACCAAGTTTGTTGATAATCTCAAACTGGAAGGAGTGGCTGATGCACAGGATGGTTATGCTGCCATTCAGAGGAGCCTGGACATGCTGGAGTGTGTCCATTGAGGGCCATGAAGATGATTAAGCAGTACCATCTTCAGGAGTATCTCTTATTCAAGAAGAGGCTGAGAGAGATGGGCTTGTTCAGATCATAGAAGGGGGGCATCTCATCAATGTGTATAAATACCCGATGGTGGGGAATAAAGAACGTGGAGACAGATTCTTCTCAGCAGTGTCTCAGAAACAAGGTAGTGGCCACAAACTGAAATACAGAACATTCCATTTAAATGAAAAAAGAAACTGAGGAGAGATCAAACATTGGAGCAAGTTGCCCAGAAGGGCTGTGCAGTATCCACCCTTGGCAATATTGAAACCAATAAACAGACATGACCCTGAGCAACTTGCTCTAGTTGCCCCTGCTCCAAGCACAGGTTTAGACAGGATGATCTCTAGAGCTGCCTTACGCCCCCAATGGCTCTGTAATTCAGTGCTTGCAGGTTACTGACAGCACTGAATTGTTCCAGTCCACATCAAGTTGCCATTCAACAAACAACAGCATTAGTCAGGATTGTTTAAAGAAGTTACTCAACTGTTTGCTAACTGGTCACATGGACCTGCTATAGTAGACTGCTTCTCTAGTTCTGTTTAAATACACATCCTCTATTAGGTATGGTTCTTCCATTTTTTATGAGGAATGCTTATGTGTTAGGGCTCAGTGAGTCACACTCTCCAACCATGAGCAAGGAGGGCACTCAATATGTTACTTTTCTCTGCAGGAAAGGGACATAAAAATTTTTCAGGCAAGCACAAATCTTATTCGCTGCTCTCAGATCTCCAGGACAAACTAACTCATCTGAGGCTATCACTGAAACAGCCAAATTCTGCATCAGTGACACTACCCTCACTTGTTCCCACCTCACACCACCCAACTCCTTGTGCTACCACACTGTTTGGGCAGTCACCAGTGAATGAGAGCAGGTAACTGAGGGGTGTAACACTCAATGGGCTTTGTGCCAGGTTCCAAAAGAAAGGAAGGCTGTTTGAGGTTAATGATAGCAGGAAGGTAATCCACCACTTTAAGATAGAAGTGCTAGTCCAGGGCAGCTGAAGGCATTCATGAGATCACAAGATGATGCAGAGTAAAAGGAACCACAAGAGGTCTCTAGCCCAGTCTCCTGCTCCAAGCAGGATCAGGTGCAAGATTTGAACAGGTTGCTCAGGGCTTCATGCCAGTGGGGGCTTGGGAATCACCAAGGATGATGGCTGCAAAACTTCTCTGAGCACCAACCTGCTCCTATAAATGACTTCCCACCAGGTGAAAAAGGGTTTCCTTATAAACAGCCTGAACCTCTCTTTTTTTCAGTCTATGCCCAGTTTCTTCCAGCCTCCCCCCATACACGAGTGGAAAAGCCAGACTCAAAAAGCTGCCATGCAAGGCAGTCACAGCTGGGGTCTCTGCCTGCAGCCCTGCTGCTGATTTTGGACTGTATTGCTGGGTGAGTTGTCACAAACTTGCTTTGGGAGGAAAATCTGTGGCATATTTCCACATTTGTATAAAAATTATCTATAGTTCACCACAAAGCAATGAATGGAATAACCCATCAAAACATTGATGATGGCAAAAGTCAGTACCATTTTTTGTGCATAAAACATAGGTGTTACTGGAAAGTGGAATTGACCTCCCACTTAGAACAGGAGTGACATTTGTATGTAGTGCTATCTGCCTCAGACATGTACAGATCATGTTAACCCACCCACTTTCCTTCCCTGATCTTCTATCAAGTAAAGTAAAACACAAAAAATTCTATGAATCTTCTAGGTATTTTAACACTCACACACCATTTCTTTCCTCGAAATTGAGAGCAGAGAACATGGTTCTTTAAGAATATTTTAATTTATTTTAAAAAATAAATAAATAACCAAAAAAAACCCCAAATTAGAGAAAACACCAGAAAGTACTACAGCAATGATAAAATACACCTGGCAGACATCTTGTGATTGTTTCTGAGTCTCCTACAAATCCCTAAATGCACTTTCTGTAGTATTATGGATTATCACACAAAATATTTTTGACAATTAGGAAATGTAGGCATGTAAGATAAACAATACTCAGAGTGTATTTCAGCAACTGTATAAACAAAATAATATTAATTGTGTAATTAGACTATTACACTAGAAAAACCTGAATATCCTTGCCTTAGTGACACTGTTAAAATCTTATTACATATATTTAAACATATTTATCTATATTTTCCTTGCCTAAGAGCTCTTCTGAACTCATTCTCAGACCCCAGAAAACTCCTTCTGAACATTGGTGCTTACACTGCGACATATACTATACCTTCAGTCATTTTGTGGTAGTAAGCCTGGATCCACACTAGCCTAAGAATCTGTTTCCATGGATAAGAGCATGGGACTTAGACTGAAACTCTGTTTCTCCCCTTTTCTCAGTATATGCCTATATGGGTTAAAGAGAGTCTTTTAGTTAAAAGACAAAAAAAAAAGCAGCAATGCACCAAGCATTTTCTCCCTGTGCCTTTCAGGTATTTGCATGAGTCTCAGGTTTCTTAGGAAATGCCACTTCCTGGAAAAAAAAGAGAATGCAGAGAAACTCCACACCCTCCTCCTCTCACTCCAGATCTGGCACCCACAATTCCTCAGGCTGTTTTTCCAGCCATGCGGCTGACTGTGACAAAGGGAGGGGAATTGGAAGGGAATTCTCTACTCACTGCTTCCACACCTGAATTTTCACCTACCTCCTACACTGTAGCGTCCACAAAATTTCTGCTGAAACATCCTTGTTTTTCATTAGCAAACAAGTGCAGCTCCTGGCCCAGGGCATGTGCTAAGAGTGGGCCCGAACCATCATACAGCCCTTCCCTTTTCCTCTTCCAGCCCTCCATACTGGCAGAAGCACTGAAGTGGAAAACCCCACTTCTTCCCCATCAGTATCAAATCTGTATAGTCCTACATATGTTCCTCCCAAACCTTTTCCCAAACTAAATGTACTTATCATCAGTTACCTTTGAAATACATATTCTTTCCCAGGAATGTAGGAGTCCAGATAATGAAATTTTAGGCAGATGGTGTGGTCCTGTTTCTGTCATACTTGAGTTTGACAACAAACCATCACAGTTTAGACCCACTCAGCAAAGCAAATCACAGACAAAAATGTTCAGACACAGCTGTGCCACTGTGTGTTCACTGCCAGAGACACGTGGTGCCTGACTTGAGGTCAACTGTCCCTGAAAACTGCTCCTGTGCATGTGTTTGGGCACCCAAAATAAAATAATCATGTTTGAAAATCTTGGGTCACAATGATATGGCAGAAGTACCTTGCTAACAAGATCATTAGATGAAGATAAGTGAGAATGTCACTGTTTTACAGAAAAGACTTAGGAACACAAGCAGTTGCTTAAAGCTTAATGACTGTTGAATTTCTATAAGGTGAAAGGGGAATAAAAAGAGAAAAATGATGATGGATTACAGTGTAGTGAAGTATGCAAGTCTAACATCTTGTTTAGACTTCAGAACTCTTGCAATAGAGCAATACTGTTGATGGACATTCATCAACTGTACTTTCATCTGATGTTAGCTGGCAGAAGTCCTATTCAGAAATAATTCAAATGGCTGAGGAGCCTCTGGTCAGTATTGCCTTTTCATCTGGTGACCTAGGGCAAAGTACACAGCAAACTCACTGTGGCTGTGACATACCAAGTCTGTTTAAAAGGAATTTGCTACACTTCTAAGAGAAAGTTTAGAAGAAATCTCTCCGAAGAAAGGCAAGGTAAAATGAGAAGCAAGAAAGCAAGGCAGAGAAAGCAAGAAATAGCTCTTTCTTAGCAGAGAAAGATGGTCTTTTTCTACACTATAATTTTAGCAGGGTGTTTTAAGAAAGTTAGCTCACTTTCACCTGATGCTTCTGAAAGCTCTTCTCAAAACAGACTGTACTTTACCATAGATTAATTGAATCAATTCACACAACCTCTTGAATCAATTCACAGCCTTTTTTCTCTAATGAGCAACATACATTAAATTACAATTTGTCTAGTTTTGACCAGAATTTGTTAAGTTTCTGATGGTTTTAGATACTGTTGAATATTAGGTTTCACTAGCTATTAGGCATCACACACTACACCTTTCAACATTTGTCATGCCCTATTTGCTATCTAGTCACAGCCGTAATTTTGCTGTTCTTCAGCAGGCATGAAGTTGTAATTAAAAACTACAGGGCTGTTTAAAGGGCTTAGTAAAATTGTACTCACTGGGGATGTCCTCGGGGTCCAGAGCTGAAATGTAGTTACCAGTCAGAAATTCAGCATACCAATGGGGATACGACTCCAGCTCTCCATGTCCATGCCATTTCAACTCTGAGCCTTGATTTATTCCCTCTATGGCTCCCAACTCATTTCAAAGAAAGCACTGCTTCACATATGCATTAGTCAGGTAATTACTCCAACACGTCTCCAAATATTGTCACAGTCAAATTATTAATATTTGAATACATAAGCTTAATACTGTCTCCAAATATTGTCACAGTCAAATAAATTATTAATATTTGAATACATAAGCTTAATACAAAATGCCATCAAAATCACAGAAGCTTATTATGTATTGAAGGCTGTATGTGTGTATTACATATATTTGAAAACTGTGATATCTATGATCATCCTATCTGCTTGACAGAAAGCATGTGAAGATCAGTCCATTCTGCCAGCATGTGGGATCAGGTGTGTAACTGTATTGCACTTGGGAGTACCAGCATATCCTCTCAATTTTTTTACTTATAATGCACTCTGCATATGCCTCCCACTTTGCAAACACATGAACGATAAGGCTGCTGCTCCAGGAAACTTGTATCTTGACTCATGTACAACAAAAAGGCTAATAGTTCAAGTGCTTATGAGAGCAAACAACAAGTCAGCTCTTCAGGGCAAAGTTGTTTAATAGAAAGCTTAAGGAAAGAGTTGGGCTTCAAAACATTCCTTATTGGCTCTGAGTTTCCTTTCTAAAATAAATAATGACAACCCAGTTTTCAATTACTTTAGATATTTCAAAAGTGTCACAGTTCCTGGGGTTTATGAAGACTGTATCCACTTGCATATTGTATGTTCTTTGCACTCTAATTTGAAGGTTTGTTTTGCAAAAATTTGTCACAAATAACACTTATTAGCCACAATGGCCACTGCTAACAAACAAAAAGAACATGTGGCAAAGTTTTCATGCCCTATCTGGGTTTGCCCTTGTATACTCAGTCTCTTTGCTGTTGTCCTCTTGATTTTAATAATGACATAACTTTGATGAGTGGAGTAATTCATAGACTCTTTCTGGGTAGTTAATATTTGCTGGTACACTCAAAATGAAAAAATGGCTACTTTTGAAGTGGAAAAAAGTTTTCAAAACCTTTCTGATATCTCAAAATAAAACTGAAAAGTGTACAAAGTCCAACGCTGTTTCCCAGGACAGATCTCGAGGGTGCCATTGGCTCCGCTACTGTGTCCCTAATCTCCTTCGTTTTCTGGATTTGTTGTAGGACCTGACAGTGTGGGACAGGGTGGAGAATGGACAAAAACTGAGGGCCTCACTTCGGGGTGAGGTGCTGACTGGTAGTTCCCAGGGCTGTGTGTGCCTTTTTCTTTCGTTGCGGACAAACTCCTCCGGCCGGCCAGGGCGTGCAGCGGGGTGGGACGGGGACAGGCTTATCCTGGAGCCGTCAGCCTGGATGTCTGAGGTGACTGAAATCCTGGAGAGAAACATCCCAGAGCTGTGAAATGAAGCTTCTTGGGGCAGGGTGCCCGCACAGTCCCTGTCCCACACAAACGCCTCGCGGGGGTCCCCAGCCCTGCCGCCTCTCACAGCGCCCGGCCCGCCCCCCCGCT
>NW_008246058.1:5680836-5708297 GCF_000691975.1 Corvus brachyrhynchos
CGCTCAGCCCCGGGCGCCTCCCCCGCCCCGCCGCCGGTCGGTTTCCCGCGGGCGCCGAGGCGCCGCCGTCCGTCGCTGCTGCCCAGATCCCTGAAGTGCCCCGAGGCCGCGATGCCCGCGTAGCTCCAGCAGCCCCCGGCCGTCCCCCGCATGGGCGCAGAGCTGTGCTCGGCCCCTCCTTCCCTCAGAAGGATGGAGAAGCCAAAGGGCCGAGATGCTCAGCTCCTGGGCAGCCGGGAGCTGTGAGGTGTTCATAAGGTGCCCAGTTCTTGGGGAAGTACCCCGGTAACTGAGGCGATAACTACCAAGACAGGTGGATGCTTTGCTAGGTCTTCCAGTTAGTACTGGGCTCCTTTTAGCCGTCTGACATTGGCTGTGTTCCCTTTCCATTGGGTCTTTTGGGAAGTTGGAGGAGAGAGGTGTATGGGAAATGGCAAATCCGCTTTACTGCTCTCTGCTTTCAAAATTCACTTGGTTTTCTAGTGCTTTAGAGTGAGGCAATGACAGTCCTGGGGTTTGTGCCTCGTCTTGCTGGTTTTGGTGCCCTTGGGAAAATTAAAGAATCCTGTGTAAACCAGCCATCTGACCCCTTCTGCTGTGCTTAATTTAGTGTATGTTGGTGTTTTTGTGTGTTCATTTTGAGACTACTATGAATTTTGTTTCTCAGCTATGCCGAAATCTACAGTTCTACCAGAGACACTTTATTGCTGAAAATCATGCTGATGCTGTCTTTTGCTAGGTACCTAAAGTGAACAGCACAAATGATAGTCCAGCAAAAACTTAGGCTTCCTGGAGGCAGTGGGGAGCTAAACATCCCTGGAAAACAGATTCCTATGCAAATTCAAATAAATGTAAACAAGACCACTATGTCTCAAAAGGTGTCTGTCAACATCCCAAGTTGTTCTTCCTAAGCGTAAGCCTCTCCATGAGGCAAACATTTCTTATGCACAGGCTGCTTTGCCAAATGGCAGTTTTGAAGACTGGAATGATACAAAGAAGGAAGGTCCTGAATAAAAGCATTACTTCTTTGGTGGCAAAAGCATAGTGACATGAACTGGGCATGCGTGCCCAGTAGTGGGTAAGTAAGTAAATGAAATGGACTGCCATGCACCAGATGGTTCATATGCCAGCAGCAACCCCTGTTTCAGTGTGCTCACTAATGTCATCCTCTTTTATTTACTTGAAGTCCTTCTCAGTCTGTTTCCTAGATCTTTTCAGGTCTGTAATAATTCCTGTCATATCTGCAGTGCCCTCCATCTGAGAATCTCTAAAAGCTTTGTAAATATTAATGAAGGAAAGCTCTGCTAAAGCTTTGGGAAGCAGTGCCTTTCCCTTCTTCTGAGGTGCAATTTTTCTCTTTAACTCCTTCTTCCCATTTCCTTCCCCCAGGATGCATCCTGCTGTGGTGTCTCAGAATAGGCATTCTTGTCTGTGTGTTCTGCATTCCTCCCATTTTGTTTTTTTCTCCCTCAACTTTCTTGCCTTTGCATAATTCTGTTGCCCTCACACTAACACAGCAGTATGACTATTTCAGCACAAGTAGCCATGTGGCCATAACTACTTTGTGTGTATGTAGTGCATCCACATTTCAGGCCTTTTATTATCCATCATTTACTGTTGGAACCATGTTTCTTTGTGTGACTGTGCTTAAAAGCTTGCTTTTCCCTTAATGCATCTTCTGCCGTATTGGAGCCCTGAGTGTGAGCTGTGCTCTGTTCCTGAACTGTGACTTTTGGCAATGAACATGTGGCATTACAGCTTCTGTTTGGAAAGCTGAGAGGTTACTTGTTCCTCATGATTCCGATGACCACAGTGTACAGACCCTGCTTTAGTCGAAAGTAAGGTTGCCATTGAATTTTCTAAATAGATAGTTTTGTAGAAAAATGTCCTGGACTCAGGAAGAACAGTTGGGATTTTTTTGTTTTCTGTTTGTTTGATTTGTTAGTTTTCTTCAGAAAAATGCTTTCCTGGTTTTCAGCTTGGGATCTTGAGAGCATAAACCTGCTGTACATCAGTTCTGGAAGCTTGGTAATAAGGTTTAAGGTGAGGTTGTCTGGCCTTCCAGTCTCTGCAGTAGTCAGCTGGGAGCTTGGCTAGGATGGGCTTCCTGGGCTTTCTTTTATAGAGTGAAGCAAGGCTTTTGAATGGTTGGGCCAACTGGCTTCTTGCACAGACTTGCAAGTGGCTGGCTCTGGGATGCAACTGGCAGGGAGTGGAAAGGTCCCTGGGGCACAAGAGAGGCCTGGATTCTGCAGCACGGAGAGTTCCTGACCTGAGCCAACATCCACTGCCCCACCAGCTCCACCAGGGCTATTGTTCTATGGAACCTGCTCGTTTGTCAGCTTCAGCCACAAACCCAGAGTCTTTCTTTTGTTTTTTCTTTCAGAAATGCTCCGTGTGGCTAAGGTGAAAATATTTTGTAGCTTATACTTTTTGGAGAATCTTTGAAAAGTTTGTTCATTTTATGTAACAAATTTCTGAAATCTTCCTCAAATCTGATTATTTTAAAGCTGTCTTAGCATGGTGTTTAGCTATGGCAACAAATGTCCATTGGTTTACTTAAGGAAAATATCCAAACATTTTTACTGGGATAGCTGACAGTGGTAGACTTTCAAATATGAAGTGGGAATTTGGAGAATACTACAGTTCTTTGCCATTTATATATTATACATACTCTAGTGTCCCAAAAGAGATTCTGTGGACTGGGAGGTCCTTTGGGCTGTATAGTATCAGTGCTTCCAGATTGATGAAAGGATTGGTATGTGTATGAGGAAAGTGAGTTTGCACTCCTTAATATGAGCCCATCGAGATGGGAGCACTGCCAAGGTAAGTCTATTTTTAGACTCAACAGTTTTGACAATGTTCCTTTAAGTGTTTTTTTTCCTTCTAGTAAGAATGAAAGAACTAGGTCAGAGCCAGTAGAAAAAGGCTTTTGATCTCTGGAACAGTGTTCTCAAATTTTTTTTTTTCAGTTTGCTCTTGTGCAGCAGAGGTAAAGGGGAAGAGAGAGAAATGGTGATTTCCTTACCCCCCAGTGTTTATTGCACAGGAAAGTGAGAGACTGACAGCACCTACCAGATGATGTCTGCATACAGGTGATCCCACACAGTTCTGTTGGATCCCCTGCAGCTCTGATCTGTGGTGTCTTTCAGATTCCTGTGCAAAGAAAAAGTGCTAATGATATCATGGATTTCTTTCATGGTAAGTGTTTAATGAAGTTTGGTCTAGTATAGGGTTTGGAAAGTGCCGCATAACATTTGTTGCAGGTCTCCTCCTGGAAGTTTATGTAAATTTCCAGTCTCCTGTGGCTCTTCTGTAGTGGGCTCATGCTATTGAGACCTTGGGTCTTCCTATGGGATATTTTTTACTAAGAAGTGGAGCCTTGCTGGCATAAAATGTCAACGACTGGCCTTACCCCTTGGTAATCCTTAAAGAGACTAAGACTCGAAGGAGGTTAGGGCATTCTGTGGAGTGGCATCCAGGTTAACTGCTGCAGGACTGAAGTTATTTGCAGCTTGTAACCAGCTTGTATCAGAGTGATCCTGTGAATTTCAGCTATGTGATGTACCTTGGTTGAACGCCTTCAGTGCCTAGCAACTCCATGGATATTGAATGCTGCCATGTGTTTTTTCAGGGACTCGAGATACGGTGAGCTCATAGATGTGCTATGCTAACTCTGCCAAGAATGTTAAAGTGAGTTCAGGATCATCCAGAGGACAGCTTTGAAGCAGCTTTCAGTGTAGGTACCTATCATGCTGTTCCAGGGTGTGCCCAAAAGTACAACTCTTCTGACAGGTATTCAGTTATTCAACTTTGTCTTATTCCTACATGCACTTCAAGCTCAGACTGGATATGTCTCCATATCTAAGTCTCCAGGGAACATGATCCAATAGATGGTCTTTCAGCACACTTACTTTCCTATGGACCAGAGAAGTAACAAACCCTGTGATTCAAAAATAGGACATGCTTCCATCAGTGTTTTTGGTTTCTTCACTGATTTCTAACCACTTCTTAGCTTGAGGGATTCAGACATGTGGCTTGGAAATAGCTGCCAGTTGGAAGCAGGACTGAGACACACATCTCAATTCAGCTCTCCAGTTGAAACAATCACATTGGGCCATAGCAGAGGCGATTGGCAAGACCAATGCTGGAAGTGCATTGGACAGTGGGGCATAAGATTTGAACATCAGCCTTTGGTCTTGTGTTCTGTATGTTACTTTCTGACCATTTATTGTAAAAATGCATCAGCATTTATGGAATTCCAGACCTGAACACAGATCTTTCCTTACCCACGTTCACGTGGCAGCCCTCTTGTTGGTCTGTAACATCTACACCCTTATTTCTTGCTCAGCAGCAGCACAACCTCCTGCCCGCCCCCACAGTGTGCATATAGCCTGGTGGTTGTGTGTGCTTCTCTGCTTTGAACTACTGCTTAGAGCTTTCCAATCTATGTTGCTACATTTGAAAGGGGGACTGTGAGCTGAAGTTCAGAAGTTGCATTCCATTGTGGGAATTGGAAACCCCAAAATGAAGCTAAAACAAAGAAGGTCACTGCAATGGAGTGTCTTTGGGTGTACTCAGATTGAGTGGAGGGTGGATATTATGGAAGTTATGTAATCATTTTACCCTTCTTGCTTTTACAAATGAACGTATACTAGGCAGGAATCAAGGTACCAAGTATAGACTTGGTGTGACACTGTGTTTCCCTTGGATTAAATTTGGTTGTAGAATAAGAGTGTTTCTGGAAACTCGGAAGTACTTTCAGGTCAACTAGTTTAGATACAGTTCCTTCAGTGTTTGACCTTACCCTTTAAAATACTTGGAAGACTTAGAAGCTCAAGGAGGGCGTTGATTAATATAAATTTACTCGTTCAGCACAATTGAATCCCATCATAAGGTTAAAACTTGTCAGGTGGTGGTAATATATGGGCAAAAGGAAGGAGTCATGCTTTGAAAGTTCATGTGCTTTCTGCACCAAGAAGGAAATGCAAGTGAGCAAATGACAAGAGTTAGACTTTGGATGCATTTCCTAACGTACTACTGGAAAGTACTGACAAAACCTGTAGTGACATTGTAAGATCTTATTTAAATGGATGTAAGATCTCATGCTTAAATGGAAATTATAAAATAGAACTGTTCTTGAGAGGTTTTGGAGGGTTTTTTTGTTCTTCTGTTATGTCCAAGCATGGCACGTGACATCCAAGGAGGTAATGTAAGATCTCATGCTTAAATGGAAATTATAAAATAGAACTGTTCTTGAGAGGTTTTGGAGGGTTTTTTTGTTCTTCTGTTATGTCCAAGCATGGCACGTGACATCCAAGGAGGTTGTGTAGCTTTGTTCCTCTTGTTTACAGCTGAGTGTATGAGGTTCAGGGCAGGCTGCTTAGAGCCAGTCTCTAGTGCTTCCCAGTATTGCTGTGTCACAAGGGCTATGGCAGGAGAACAGCAGTGACAGGCTCAGAGCAAGGCACTGTCGCTGGATGGAGTCAGAATTGCAGACTGGTACTGGTTGTTGAGCTGATAACCATGGAGAGGTTTCTGTCCAAAACATCTTCTGTGCAGGCTTGGTGGTGGATGCAGAACTAGGTGTCTGTGGAGCACTGTAAGGTTTTGGTTTGTCCATTTGTCTCTGAAAGTAATACAGCTAGTTTGCAGAGGTAGTAGAGCTGTTAAAAGGCTACTTTTAAGTTCACTAAGTATTGAGTCTGTGGGTCTGTTAGGATACTGTGCCTGGTTCTGGAGCCAATTTTCTCTGTTGTCCTGGCTGAGACAGCTTTACTCTCTTGTGCCCTGTTTTGTCTCTTCACTGTCTCTCCTTTTGTCCAGACTGTGTGATCTCTAATGCAATGCCCTTTCTGTGATCAAGAGATACTCAGTTTAAAACTGAGCAATCCTGTTGTGGGTTATTTCTCATGAAAGCTGTTGCCTTTGAATGGATACAGGTATTTATCCTTGCAGATTAACAGTTGAACAGCTCAGCCCTCAATTATCTCTCAAAACATGCAGAGAATGCAGAGGGTGTAGTTCTGGAAGGTGCCAAGGGCAAAGGTGGAGAAAAGGGCTAAAAAATTGAGTAATTTTGAAGTCTTCTGAAACTGTCTGGTTGGTGCTGGTCAAAATAACAAACAAGATTTCAAGAACTATGAGGAGAACTCAGAAAAAGGCAAGGAAGATCTTTGTTTCTGTATCATTGCGTATTGCTCTTGTATTGTGAATGCTCCCTGCAGCTTTTGCTTGTCACACCCCAAAAGAAGGAGAGGACTAGAAGGAATACAGAAAAGAACAGTCAGTTGGTCAGAGACGTGGTCTCTGAAGGCAGGTTACAGATATTATCATTCTTTAGCTTGGAAAAGAGATGGGCAGGTTACAAAGATTCTGATTCTTCAGCTCGGAAGAGATGACTATGGAGAGAATCCTTAGGCCTTGATGAATAGTTTGGAGAAGGTGGAAAAAGGAACTAGGTCACAAGGCAGAACAATGAAGCTGTCGGGTTTTGTGCTTTAAATTAAAAAAAGGAAATAGTTTTTCGTATAACACAGAGTTCCCCAAGTGCACTTTTACCTTTGCGGGTTATTCCTAAGGTGCCAAGGAAGGATCAATTCATGTACGCCCTGCTCTCATGCTATTTTCTCAAGCAGTGGCATAAAGGGCTAGACTTCTAGTCTGACCCAGCCTGATCACTTTTATGACAAAGTCTAGCTCATCTGTGTGTCCAGAACAATTCCATTCACCACGAGAACTTGATTTGCATCGAGTAGCTAAGAGGGAAATTTGGCCAGGACAACCCAGAAACAGAGAGGAGATGGGGAATTAGGCACTGAGCCATAAAAATGTTAACAGGCAGGGTCATGATGCATAAGATATGTAGCTTTCATTTTCCTAGTATATAAGAACTGATACTGCTCTGTAAGAGGAACCCTGCTTTGTCTGGTCAATGGGATTTGGGGGAAGGAGGGGTCCTGCATTAGGCTGCAGCTGTAGAAATGCCATCCTGGAAAGTACTGATTCTCCACAGCAGGTAGGGTTGGAAACACCTGTACTAACTTCTATAAATGAGGCGAAGTATGGTCTGAGAGAGACCTTCAGGAAAAGCTGAAGCAGATTAGATCTACAGATCTCAGCCACAGTGGCTTCTGCCTTGAGTAAGTTTTATGTTCCCTCACCTTTGCATAGGGTCCTCCTTCTCTCTCCAGAAGTGTCCTCTTGCAAAAGGACTACAGAAAGAGTGAGGGAGTTGCTGTGAATAGCTGCATGTTCTCTGTGCAGTATGAGCTAAACTTGGCATTAAAGAGCAGGTTCATTACTTAAAACAATAAGAATTCACCCTAGTTTGTGCTCCTCCTGGATGAAGCAAGGAGGTGTGCAGGGGACTGAACTTGGGCTGAAGTGAACTCTGCATTCAATTACATGATCTAATATGCTTGCAGGGAGTATGTGATTGACAAAAAAAAGGGTATGAGGAAGACACTCAGTGAGGATTTTAGCTGGTCTTTAGTGCAGCCCTATCCATCTCTGTATAATGTGGAACTTTGCTAGCTCCTATTCTTCAGCTGAACAATCAAGTTATTATTTTCCTCCATTCCCCATTCATTTGCTCTCTGCCCTATCTTTGTGGCTTTTCTTTTTAAATTTTATTTTCTTCCCCCAGAGGGGATTTTGGTTGATTTGATTTGCTTCTCTGCACATAACCTAGTAAAAGCAAGAAAGAGACTTTTAATAATGCTGTTTCATAAACATAAAGAAAGAGAATTGTAATGTGCGTCAATAGAAGCTTTCTCTCAGATTGTCCTCTGCGTGCTCTCGGCTGATGGTTCATTGCTACACAAATCATCTGGGGTACTAGAGCGAGTAGGATACAGTGGTATGAGTAAGCAGTAGGAGGTGAAGAATTTTACTGGGGGAAGGAAAGAAGGCGTTTCCAGGCTCTTCAGTTAAGTGTACCAGGGAAGGGATAGCCTTGAACAGTGATAAGGGAGGTAACTTTTAGGCAGTTGAGGGAAAGCCAGGACTGAAAACAGAAGTCAACTGCCAGATTGCAAACTAGTTATGCTAGTGAGAATGAATAAAGATATTTTCATTTGCATTTTGATGACTGTGCATCATTCATGGGACAAGAAATAAAGCCTGGATCGACAGCTGAATCGCAGCCATTTCTGTGCCACATGTTCAGCAGACACCAGCTTTCATGAGTAGGGCAAAGGCAGAGATCTGTGATGCGTGTGTGGGTCAATGCACCTCTGATGCTATAATAAAGACTTAACCACTGTGTGTCTGAGCTGTTCTGTGTGTGTTGGATAGGTACTTTAGTGTTTAAAAAAAGTTTTTGATTTAATGTTGGCTGATTATAGAATTGAATAGTAGTACTGTTAGGACTTGAGAAAGAGGCATTCTCAGAAAAAAAAATTTGTGGTGAAGCATGACTAGCCAACTTTCTAAGCAGTGACTACAAGACAAGTTTCTTCCAAGATCAGTGCAACTAATGAAGACTTGTTGCATACCCAGGTGCTTTATTACTCTTTTTTATCTCTCCATATTCTCTCTGAAATTCTTAGGGCAGCAGTGGTACCTAGTTTGGAGTTTGCCTAAGTAGGTTGGTGACTGACAATTGTAATTTATGGTGAATACTTTTCCTTGTGAGAGAGTTATTTTAGGTCTCTTCCTCTCTATCCACCAATTGGTTTTCTTTGCTTTTTGTACTTACACTTCTTATCTCTTGTAGCACCCTCTTTGCATGCAACTTTGTGCATCTCACAATCTTGAAATCCCGAGTTCTTCACTATTCAAGAGAATCTCTGTAGATGCTTGCACAAGCCTGCTTATTGACTTACTAGTTTGCAAAACAAATGAGCAACTATTTTGTACTTTAATCCATAGCTTAAATTATTTTCTCGTGTGCATGTGATGCATGTTACTTACTGCCCTTTATTACTTTGTTCACTAAGATCCATTTTGCTCTAAGTTAATTGCATAGCTCACTTGGTCCCCTTATGTCTGTTCTCCTCTTCATCTATACCTGTACAGAATTTGTGGTAGCCTGGCCTTATTTATTCACTGAATGGGTTCATGTTTCAATGAGCCTATGTTGCTAGCGTGAATTCAAGAGCTGCTTGTATCAAGTGTACCTTTATTGAAAAGGAATGAGAAAGTGCTTCAGAAATAATTTGGCTGTCCAGTCACTGTGTCTGCTTTTTACCATAAAATCCTGTTGCTGTTATAAAGGTTGAACTTGCATTGCTGAGACTCCAAGTGTATCAGCATAGTGATGACATGCAGTCTGTCTCCTGAAGAGCAGGTGTAAAAGAAACTGTTTACAGCATTTGCTAAAGTCTGTGAAATAAAAGATGTCAAGTGGATATTGCCATACATAAAATAAATAGTTTCCAGTAGGAAAATTGTAAAAAATGCATAAGGAAATTTTTTAGCTGAAGAAACTTAATTACATACATATCCTGGTGTGATGAGGGTCTTCGAAGGCAAACTCAACCGATACAAGAAGAGACTTTCTTTTTCTGGGCATAGTGTTTCTGTTCTGTAGAGAACTAAGGGGTCTTTTCTCTCTACACTCAAGATTTGTTTGGCCTTCAACCAAATTATGAGTTTAGTTTGATTCCAGATACTAAAGTGTTAAGTTACTCATTCTGGTTTCTTGATATATTTCTGATGCTGTACAAGATTTTGTACCATCTTATAGCTGAAGTTTGTTTGAGAGATGTATGTGAAGTGTAGTAGCTTGTCTCAGAAAACATACTTTTTCTGTGTTTTTCTTTGGCTTTAGTTTTGGTTATTTTTTCATTGTTTCTGGAGAGAGTGAATGGCTTATAGTAGTATTTGGCTTGATACCATGAGATGACTACCCCATTGCCTAGCTAGAGATGTTCAGGGATAGTTGCCTCAGGAATGCTGTTACCTTAAATTTTCTTGTTGATAATAGTTCTAAAGGGATAAAAAAGGCAAAAGCCCCACAAGTCACAGTTACAAACTAAAATGAACGCTCCTCCTCTGAACCCTTTATCCCCTTCTGCCTCTATCCCCTTCCTACACCTGTCTCTGCTTTGCTCTGCCCTTCCTGCCCTCTTGAACTGGTTCAATGTCCACTTCCTTGTTGCTGAGCTGTCACTTCTCTTGCCCTTCAAGATACCGCCCACTCTTGGGCATGTCCCACTGCTTTAACAAAGACTTGACTGTAAAATTCTTGTAAGAAGCCTGCTTTTTTGTTAAACTGATTAATTAATGATTAGTAGTCATGATAACGAGTAGCTAGAAAGACAAGCAACTCTCTGGAGGGACCTGCAGGTCCAGGTGTGTGTCTGTGTCTGCCAGGCCTTGCTGCCTGTGTCTATCTGAGCTTTGTACTCAAAGCTACGGGTACAGCTCATCAGTAGCAGCAGGTCACAGTGCACTCCTCAGCTCAGTACTGGCCTGCCTTTTGGCACAGCATGTTTGTAATTGCTTAATGCTGCTTTTTGATGCTGACCAACAGAAGCAGATAGCTAGACACCAATATTACTTCAGTTAAGTGCTTTGGGATTTCAGCCTTACAGGAACTTGTGATAAATTCATGTTATTTGTACTGAAGTAGAAAAGGTCCTGACTGATTTGCTGGGCTTCTTTGCTCTGTGTGAATGCTGCTGATTTGGTGGCCATTAGACAGACAAGTTTGAGGAACAGAGCGGGCAAAATCTTGGAAATTACTAGCTCAGCAGGTTGCCAGCAATATTTACTAGGTTGCAACATAAGCAGCAGATTGTATTCATGTGAAACTTGGACTGCATTTTCAGCTGGTCCAACATGATGTATTGGGGGAACTGTGCAAATTTACATTAGGTGGAGAGAGGTCTGCATGGAGAAGTAGGTCTGCTAGGCAAAAGCTAGACTGTTTCTCAAAACTAGAAGCTGATTGATGAGGCAGATGGACCATCCATAGGAGTTATAGAAACTCATTACTGTGGAAGAAATTGCCGCCAGACAAAGTAGTCAAAATACTCCTAAGTTTTATAGTACAAATTAAAGCCATCCTTATTCGCTGTTTTAAATCTTGTTTTTTACTAGTGTAGAAGTGGTACTAACTGCTCAGGTCAGACATCTTTGAAATAATCCCATGTTTCCTAGGGATATGCAGAGCTACTAATGAAGTATAAGCTTCTTGAAATACAAGAAGGGCTTTGCAGTGCAGATCCGTCTTGCTCATTTGGTCAGTGTGAGGAGGCATCTCAATCTGAAAAAGACTTCAGTATTCTCAGTGTGACTGTCTCCTCTCTAATCAATGCAGGTAAAGCAGACTGTGAGTAAAGGCAAGCAAAAAGCCTCAGGGATGCTGTCTTGACTACTCTGGATTGAAATGCAGCATCTGGAAGTGTATAGAACTCTCATTAAAAATGCTGACTGCAAAATTTATTGTGGTTGGAGGTTTGATTTGCTTTTGACAAAGAAATGGCAAGAGATGGAAGGAAGAAGTCCAGTGAGAGCTGCTGTCCAAAGGTCTTTTGCCCTGGAAATACCTGTTAAATCTTTGTGACTACTGAGATGACTGAAAAGAGATATTTAGACCCTTTTTGTAAGGTTCCTGCTATGTCCAGCCTGAGTTTGTTAGTGTTCAAACTCTATGGATGAACTTTTGTCTGTCCTTTTCAACAGTGTGGCATTTTATGGTGGGAGTAGCAGGTGGATTGTATGGATTTACCTCTTAGCATTGTGCAGCTAAGTCTGTGGAATGAATACGTAAAATGGAGCTTGCAAGTTTGCCAGTATTTGACACATGAAAGTTTTGTAAGGATTGTTAGTGGTTGGGTGGGTATCTCCTGTGCCTGCTTTTTGTGTCTGAATAGCAAAAGCGAGCATATGACTATGATGCATGCAGAACAGGGCACATGAGTAAGAAGATGCTATTTTTACTCGATCACTTTTTAGAATAGAACAATTGTTATTGCATGTAACTCAAGTACTTGCCAAATATGCTTTAATGTAGCCTTAATTGATCTGCTTAAAATATTAAGCAGCCAGCAGTATTCCCACTGAAGCACATAGTTACGAAATGTTTGACACAGTAGGCAGGGAGTGCACAGAGGTAGTGATTGATCATAGATTTATCTGCTAAGCCTTGAGCCTACAGATGGAGAGACAAAGACTTCCCATCTGCCCATGCAAAAATTTGGATATATCAAGGCTGTGTTTTGAAGAGTGCCTTCAGGCTTTTTTCCAGACAGGATTCACAGAGCACCCTCTACGAAAAGACAAGGCTTGCCCCAGATGCCAGTAACTTAGGATGGCTCTTGGTAACTTCTGTGTACCATCAAGCATGCTCAGACAAGCTGTCTCTTGGCTGCTTGCCATCTGGGAGGCAGGCATGCATGGCAGGAAGGTGGTGGCAGGGAGGGGGGGCAGAGCATTCTTTTTGCCCTGCGAGCTCTCCTGTCCAAATGCATGCGCACCCTGTAAGGATCTGTGTGGGCATGGAACTGGCTCACATGTATCAGCCAGCTTCTGCAGGGCAACAAATTATCTTGCTCCGTATACATGGAAAGGACTTGAGTTTGTGTTCCACCGTATGTAAAAAGTACACTGTGTATTGCATTAATTTCCCTGGTTTTTAGAACAGATATGGGGTCATTTTTCCATTTTGGGTGCTCCACTTACTGTTCTTCTGACAGAGCTTTTCACTCTCGTAACCTGGCAGATCTCAGCAGCCTTTTCTTTAAGTTCTGGAAAAGAGGATATTTTCCATTAGATTCCTCTCTACCATTAGGTTAGGAGTACAAGAGTACTCAAGTACCTTTGTTTTAAATAATAGTTTGTTTCATAAATGTAATCTGTGGATCTGTGTTATTGTCAGCCAGTGCCATTCATTATGTGCTTGTTGTGCAGTCAGAGCTCTACAGAGCATCCACCCTCCTTCCACAAAAGGAAACAAGTTCCCACCATAGAAAGCTTTCAATGCAAGTTGAACGACAATTGTTAGAGGACCATGAAGAGAGACATGACATTAATCAACTGAGGTGGGGTTTTCAGCAGGGAAAGGTGAATACAGGTGATCTGAAACTGGATGAATAGTTGTATTACTGAGACATGGATGATACATGAGTATCGAGATTGTATGGAAGACTGTTGGAAGAGGTTCTGTTTCAAAATTTAATGATACTGCTGGTATTGGATACTATGAGCTGATTTGGAGGGTGTTTGTTGTCTTGATGTACTGTTAAAATTTGGGACTGATGAGGTGGATGTAGTTTGATAGAATGAAGAGGTGCTGAGGGAGTAGGGATATTGTCAAAGGAGTAGTGTGGGAAAATGGTCTGAATGCAGAGGGCAGGATGAGCTAGCATTAGCCAATACGCAGGCAAGGAGGAGTAATGGTCTGGACAATATTTTAGCCAGAAACTACTTTGTCTGTAGGAAGATTTTTTTCCAGATGAATGCCATTAAGTCCTAAAAGAGATTTAAGATATGTCAGCTAAGAGAGTTCGGAGCACTTGGGCTGTGGTAAAGTTAGTGATTTGTGATTATTTTCTAAGAGCTGTTTAGGCTCAGTTCTATGAGATGCTAGCCCTGGGTGCTGTCAGTCCCCCAAGCCCCATTAGGTTTGATAGTTGATCCTGAGTTTAGAGCTGACCTAATCTAGCTAAAATTATATAAGGTATGGATTTAAGATAAGAATAAATCATTGACCAAACATTGACCTCTTTCACTGCCTTTTAACAAATCTTGAAAGGGAACAATTTTGGTTTGTATTGACATTTAAAAGAAGGCAGGAGCTCCACCTCTGTCCGCCACGAAGATGGATCTAGGTATTCTGTGTGGTAACAGGAAGTAACAGACCCATGCAAGCAAATACTCCTTCCTCCTCTTCTCTGTGTAGCTGAGGGTTGGAGGTAGCACTAGAAGAAAATAGTAGAGCTGGCTACCTGAAGATGTGTCATGACAAAGAAAGATAAGCTTTGCCAAGTGACTGAGATTCTTATTCTCCTTAGGAAATAAATACCCCTAGAAAATAAAAAAGCTGTCTCTCCCCACTTCTCCCCCTCCCTCCCAATATTAACAACTCTCGAAGAGTCCCCTGAGGCAGCCTGTGTTTCTTTGAACCACTTGCCTGTTTTCAATTAAAAGGTAGTGGGCATCTATGCAATTGCTAGCAACCTCTTCCATTTTTTCCTCTTTTCTAACCTGAAGGAGCCCAGTAAAAAGCATTGCTGAAAAAGCACTAGCATTCATTACTCTTGAATGCATGATGGGCTAAGGGTCAAGCAGCATCTTGCCAAGTGACTTATTTCATTTTTAAGCCATCCAGGTGCTTATAAATTTATAAAACCATTGAAGTTGGAAAAGAGCTTTAAAATCAAGTCCTACCCTTAACCCAGCACTGTCAAGTTCACCACTGTGTCCCCAAGTTCCATGTCTACATGTTTTTTAAAGACTTTCAGGGATGGTGACTCTACCACTTCCCTGAGCAGCCTGTTTCAATGCCTCACAACCCTTTCCATAAAGAAATCTTTCCTAATATCCAATCTAAACTTCCCCTAGCACAACTTGATGACTTTTCCTCTTGCCCTATTGTTACCTGGAAGAAGAGACAGACCCCCACCTGGCTACAGCCTCCTTTCAGGGAGTTGTAGGGAATGATAAGCCATCCCCTGACCTTCCTTTTCTCCAGGCTAAACACCCCCAGCTCCCTCAGCTGCTCCTCATCAGACTGGTGCTCCAGACCCTTCCCCAGCTCTGTTGCCCTTCTCTGGACACGCTCCAGCACCTCAGTGTCCTTTTTGTAGTGAGGGGCCCAGAACTGGACAAAGCACTCAAGCTATGGCCTCAGCAATGCCGAGTAGAGGGGGACAATCACTGGCCTGGTCCTGCTGACCACAATTTCTGGTACAGGCCAGGATGCTGTTGGCCTTCTTGGCCACCTGGGCACATGCTGGCTCATGTTCAGTTGCTGTCAACCTCCAGGTCCTTTTCCAAGGGCAGCTTTCCAGCCACTGTTCCCCAGCCTGTAGCACTGCATGGAGTTGTTGTGACTCAAGTGCAGGACCCAGCACCTGGTGTTATTGAACCTCATGCCACTGCCTTGGCCCATCACTCCAGACTGTTTCCTCTGTAGAGCCCTCCTACCTTCCAGCAGATCAATACTCCCAACTGACTTGGTGTCATCTGCAGACTTTCTGAGGGTACCCTTGATCTCCTCACCCAGACTGTTGATACTAAATAGAATTGGCCCTGGGGAAAACCACTTGGGACCAGTCACCAGCTGGATATAACTCCATTTGCCACCACTCTCTGGGCCTGGCCACTCAGCCAGGTTTTTACCTGGCTGTACACCAATCCAAGCCATGAAAAGCCATTTCTCCAGGAGAATGCTGTGGGAGACAGGCTTTACTAAAGTCCAGGCAGACAACATACACAGCCTTTCCCTCATCCACCAAATGTGTCGTGTGGTTATACACAGAAGGAGATAAGGTTACTCATCATGCTGCCATGTTATCAAAACCTGTATCATTTGCTCCCTCCAATGCATGGTAAATTAGTGCCATAACCAACAACGATCTCCTTGTTCATCCCATGCAACCTCTCTCCCTAATCTCTATTGCCTGGGGGCACTGGGAGGGGAGGAGCTGCAATTCACAGGAAACTTGCTGCTGGCAGTGTTCTTCCAGGCAGTTTTAAGTCCCACTGTGCTATGTAATTTCTCTTTGGTGAGCACTGGAACTGGGCTGACAGCCAAAAACTGCCTCTTTCTGGATGTTGCTGTAGTGTGTTAAGGTTTCAAAAGTGTCTCTAGGAGTCTTCCTATTCAGCTAGGCAAGATCCTTGCAGAAGACAGTTGGAAGTATTTTTATGGATCACATTTAGTATCAAATGTCTTTTCACTGCTGATCAGCCCTTGCTGGAGCAGGGTGTGCTGGGAGTACTTTTACAGGTTGGTTAAGATACATTTACATTTTTTGTAAAGGAGGGAATTAATTTGGTTACTAACAGAATGGTTTTCATTTTCCTTGGGCTGTGAAAATAGTCGGTCTTACTGGATAACATCTGTCTTTTCTGTGGTCTGGAGGATAGGCAAAGAAGTTGTTAGTAGTTGTTTCTTTCAGGTAGGTAAATGTGATCTAGAGGAGCTAGATAATAGTAGGTGGGTATAATCTAGGAGAGAGAATTTTTTGGTGTCTTGAGGCACACTGATGTAAATAGAAACCACAGAATCAAATTGTTTTTTAAGTTTTCATAGGAGGTGTTCCTGTCCCTGGCTTGCAGATGTAGGTATTGTAGTGGTTGCAGAGATCACTTATCTTTTACAAATATTTTGATGTTTTTAAAGATCCCAAAGGAAAAACGTCAACGTTTTGGCCTCTGCCTTACTTCTGTACCAAGGAATTGCTGTAACTTAGGCTCAAAGTTTTCAATTAAGACTCTAGGATTTAAGGTGAATAGATTTTTGAAAGGTGCTATAGTTAAAGAACCCTTTGCTTTCACTGCAGCTTGAGCCAGTTTCCTGTGAGAGGCTTTCAAGGGCTGATCTGTAGCTGGTAGAAACTGGCAGTTCTGATTTCTTCCCTAGCTCCCCACCCTTTGCTTCTAAGCCAAGCAAGAGTAAAAGGGCAGCTTTTATTTTGGATGTACATTGTTTCTACTCAGATCTGTCAAACATTGCATCACAGTATCTGAGCAAAGTTCTTTTGCACACAGGGGAAGTTGGGACCATTAAATTACCAGTAGCGCTAAAAGTAGCCCAGTTATGCAGGAACATAAGTGCAAAAGTCAGTTGCATAAAGGGGAAGTTTCCTCAGGATCCACACATTTATAAAATCACTACTATCTATGTGAGTGCTGGAACTGTGAAAATTTGGGCAGGAAACAAGCTACTGCCATAGTTCTAAATGGGCATTTCTGTTGTATCGTTTGCATATGTTTTTTTTTTCCTCTGGATGCTTTCCTTATTCTGCTGTCATTAGTCTGCACCTCATTATATACTCCCAGGGAGTACATCTATTTTGCTTGTTAGGATGGTGTAGGTGGTAACTTGGAGTGGTACAAAGGACTGAAGGAGAGATAATCAGCTGGATAAGTCATTACTCTGTGCAGAGACTGACTTGCTGATTTTTTGTGCACAGCTTATTTATCCCACATTCTTTAAGACCTAGAATGTTGTAGGAATTGAAAATGTAGTAGAAAACCCTTAACTAGTTTGCCTAGAAAGGAAAAAAGGTATGGTTGAATGATGAATACTTAGTAAAAGCTCTAAGTTGAGGGTCTTGGATGCTGCAGTGACTCCAGCAGAGCACAGTTCCACACGGTAGCCTGCACTAAATAAATTTATACAGTGCTGCGTTCCTCTCATTTTCTTTCTTAAATATCTCACCTTGAATCCGCATCAAGGTGCAGATGGTTCATTTGCTTTGGTCTGACATAGCTCTGGTTACCACATGGCACTTCTCAGTAGTTTGTGCTAAATGTTTAAAACATTGGATTCTTCTTTCCTAAAGCAGTGTTTCTCATATTTTTTTCCCAGCTATCCATTGCAATCTGAATCCAAATGGTATTGATCACCCAGTCCCCACAGAAGGTATTAATCTGCAACTTGAAGGCGAAGGAGTTGAATCACCTGCGGTAAAGAACACTAGTACTCCAAAAGGGCCTGAGTCAAAAGAGTCACCCAAGAGACAAGTGGAGCCAGAAATATCTAAGGTAGGTGCAATTGCCTTCTTATTTGTTTTGGTGAGCCTTTAAGAATCCAGGCTTCCTGAAGTCCTGGCTTCTCTTAAAAAGCATTTCTTATAAAGGTGTAAAAATATCAGTCTGAGGAGGCGGGTGTTACAGAAGCAAGGTACTGCTATGGAGTTGTAGCACACACACATCTTGGATATTGCACTATTCTATTTTTCTCTAAATGAAGATAATTAAAATAATGGAATCTCTCTTTTTCAGGCACTATGGAAACTCTTTTTCCAAATGACTTCGGTAACAAGCAGAATGGGTATAAATGTTTTTCTTGAGGGTTTTTTTTTGTTTGCCTGGGGCAGGTAAAGGAGGAGGAAAGTTCTATGGATATATGAATATGTGGATTTTTATATGGGTGACTGATTTTAATAAACTGTTAACTGATTTTAGGTAAAATACCAGGCCAGTTCTTCTGTGTCTGATACAACAGTGAACAAACATAGTTTGGAGATGAGTTTCTGAAAACAAATGTAGTGTCTGTTGTTACTCACAAGCTTCTACTTCTTTTGTGAGTGCAGCAGACATGACAACCAAGTGCAAGTGAATGTGTGTACTCCAGATACTTTGGTATAGGACAGTAATTTGTCATATTAGATACATTTTTCACTAGAATCGCAGACTATTCTGAGTTGGAAGGGACCCCACAAGGATCAGCAAGTCCAACTCCTAAGTGAATGGCCCGTATGGGGATTGAGCCCACAAGCTTGGCGTTCCTAGCATAAGGCTCTAACCAAGGAAGCTGGTCTCAGGGTCAAAGGAAAGATAATGGAATGTTATAAAATAACTGGGAATTCTTTAAAATTCTTTAAAATTAAAATTATTTAAAATTATTTAAAATAAAAATTCTTTAAAATTCTTTAAAATTAAAATTATTTAAAAGCCATCTCAGTCTTTTTGATTCTTAAAGGCCTAAAATGAGGAGTTTGGGGGTAAGTTGTGCAGGAGAATTGAGTTTTTACTGAATCTGACACTTGGGGAATTATTAAAGCAAATAAAATGAGTGGTTTTTTTTTTTACAGGTTCAAAAAGGCAATAGAAATTATTTCAATGACTGAACAAATAGGAGTATTTCCTACTGCCAGTAGTACAGTAAATCCAACAAATAATACACATATGGTTGTGATGTATTTCACTTTTAGAATAAAATAGCATTACATGTTTTGAGCAGTAGCCTTGACAATAAAGGCTTGGTATGAATTCTCCATTCTGATTTTTATCTAAAATACCTAGTTTAAAATTAATACAGTTTAACTCATTCTGACTTAATGCATCAAAATAGATCCTCCATTACAGGCTTACAACAATTTAAAAAACCCTGCTACTTGCAATCTTGGTGGTCAATTATCAAGCACCTTGCTGATTTCTCATGAACCCTTGGGGAACAGGTTTGTGCTTACTGCTTTGAAATATCCATTTGGTAACAAGACTACCAGATTTTGGATGCGTTTTGAGACAAAGCTCAGCTAATAAGGCGTTTGCCCAGCTTTTCACAAAGGCAAGCTAACCCTGCTCATGTTTCAACATCACCAGATGAAAATCTGCCCCATATTGAAAGCTGAGGAGGTGTGTTAAACTTAGAGCAGGTCTTACAAGCTTGGGAGTGAAGAAGCTAAGTGGTGCAATACGGCTCCCAACTGAGAATGGGCTCATGTGTAGTTGACATGGAATATAGTCAGATCAAACTTGTCTTTGCTTGCAAAAGACTTATCCTAATGAAAAATCAGAGTGAAATACATCAGTGATTTAATGTAACGGAGCCTGTTTTCACTGTCTTGAGCTGTAATTGTTGGACTGATGATATAAAACAGGCTGTCCTTGCTGGAGATAGCTGGGTAAGAGGGGAAGCTCTCAAAGGACTGAAATCAACGATTGGTTTCCCATATCTGATTGCAGTAACTTTATTGAGAAAACTGGGCACACTTCAGGTTTAAAAACAAACAAACAAACATACTGAATTTTTGCTTAATGGTATAAGCGTAGCATAATAGTATCAAGCAAATGGAATGGAATATTTTTCTGAATGTATTGCTGCCTTGTTAGTAACTTTGTCTTTTATGTGTGCATTAATTTAGTGATGTTTTCATCTGGATTTATATGTTATAGCCTGAGGTAGCCTGTCTTTTCTGGCTTGTTCTGCCTTAAATTTAAAAATTGCTTTGCTTTATCCTCTAAAATGTGAATATGGAGTTGGATTTTAACTTGTGTAGCTTTAAGAGTTGAATTAAGCTGTCACTAGGAAATTTCATCCATGCAATCATGTATGTACAGTGTGGAAAGATGAGCAGGAATACAAGGAAGTATTGTAAATAAAACATCGTGAGCAGAGCCATTTGTTTTATATTTCCATTGCGCAGTTGTTTTTAAAAGGATTTCTTTGTAATCCTATATATTCAAATAATATTAACACATACCTCATATTCACAGTAGTGAGACCTGTGTTGCACAAAGCAATGCAATGTATTGAATATTATTTAAGATGCCTCCTAGGCTCTCGTTCCTGCTTTCAGCTTTCTAATTTTTCATTGAGACCACTTCCAGCACTTTAAACATCTGGTTTTGCTGTCCAAAGAAACAAACAAAATCTTCTTTCTAATGAAGTGTGTCCTTCTTTTTCCGTCCTCAGCTATGGGATTAAAGAACAGTAGTAACTCATGGATTACAACCAGATTTAAAGTTCCTTTTCATGCAGCTACTGTAACATAAATATGGGAGTACAAGTGTTTGTATATTTGGGATGCAGACAATAGAAGGTATAGCTTCAGTGAAGGATCACTTATAAATAAGTTCCTGATGAATATGGAATCTAGTATTTGTAGGCTGACTGAGGTAGAATTATAATGGAAAATGGAACAATGATTTTAGTCTCCCTCAGCTGGTTCCCTAAGGAACCACCTTGTTACAAATATGTGCAAGTCCAAAAATGGCCAAGATTATTCATAGCTAAACTGATGTGCATAATCCAGTCAGACTCTGATAATGTACAGGATATAATACAAATTAAGGAAAATATATGAAGTGTAAAAATGCTTCATTTTTATGTATATCAATATACACATTTTCTTGATCAGTAATTGATTTTTCAGCATTCATGGTATATAAAAACAATTCAGGCAGTTGAGTGGTCACTTACAGAGCAGAAGAATTCACTGGAGAAAGCAAGGATGGTTTTTAATATACATTTTAAAAATAGAAATTATTTCTTTAACCACCTATATTTAACCACTATTATGTGTGTCTTCTGGAATTCTTATCTTTTTCGTTGAAATGCTACTTCTGCCTCTTATGTCTGATCTGTTTGGTTTTAATATCATAGTCACAGAGTAGAATTTTGTTAAAAACAAACTAACAAGTTTTGCTATACTTTTGGAGTCCTGTACTTCTCTGAGTATAGACTTTAACAGAAGGCAGCTTTTCTAAGGAGGTTCAGAAAATGATCTCTTACAGCAGAATTGGCTTTTGTGAAGGCCTCCCACATGTTGCACTCACAAAGCCTTGTTAATGGTGAGAGTGAGACCCAAATCTGGGCTGTCGCTCATTAGGAGGTTATTTATTCAGGGAGTTTTTATCCCTAAGTAAGGTGTGCATATCTGGTGACACATTTTGTCTCATTATGTGGCAGCAGCAATAGCAAATACTAAAGGCTTTTTAATGGCAACCACTGCTGTTAGGCTTTTTATGCTGTGTTAGCAATTGCAGGGGTTTTTTTTATCTGACTAGAGACAAATTAACAGTCCTTTAAAATGTTCATGAAAACTATGAAAAGAAACTGGTAAAAGAAGTGAGAAGCTTTTACGTTGTCTTCTGTTGATAAGTGCTACATAGTCACCAGTAGACTATGTTTTGTTGCAGTGTAGCTCATTAGTTCTTTTGGTTGCTTTTGCTCTCTTAAAAAACCAGTTTTTTCAAAATTATACTGAACAACACTGAAGGGCTGACTGAACTCAGTACCAACAGGATAAAAAGTTATCTCAGCTTACTGGGCCCAGTTCAGGACTGACTGGGGTGGAAACAGCTCCTCTGGCTTGCCTGGGAGGGATCTGCTCAATCGGAATGTATTTGGGAGGGGTGGAGTGTGTCAAGTGTGTGGTGAAAAGTCCAAGCAGAAGAGTAAGGCTTTTGAGTAATAGGGATGTTACAGGATTCTTAGAAATACTAAAATTTTGTCAGTTATTTAAGTAAAGAAATGTCCCAGTACTGTTCTCTAACAAGAGACAAGGAAAAGTATTTTTCTAGAAGAATTCTCCAGTTTTGTAATCAGTGGCTTCTGCTTCACAATATTTATCCTGTCTGGTCAAGCTTATCAGATGGGTTGGATGAGAAAGACAATATTAGACCAGTCTGGGTGACCAGACTAAGCAGTCTGATCCCATGGCAGGGGATTGGAACTAGATGATCATTACGGTCCCTTCCAGCCCAAACCATTCTATCTCCCCCCCGCCCCTTTTTTTTTTTAACCTTTTTTTGCATTTGAGAAACACCAATGCCCACTGAACCGGGGCAGTGAGGTTTTGCCATTTTGTGTTGTCTTCCTATTATCTTCCTCTTGTGAGACTTCTGGTGGCCACAGGACCTCAGGATATGGCAAAAAAAGCCCAGATTGGACTGACTGAAGTTAAGAAACATTTTTCTGTTGAAGTGAAGGTTCAACAAAACCCTGGCTGGGCTGTTCCACTCCTCCAGATTTTGCTTTAAAATTTTAAAATTGTGTATCAGGGTGTTTGAATTGCAGATCTCATTGTGTTTCTGAGTGAGGTGCTGACCCTGGATGGGGAAATGTTACTTTACTGATAGATAGTTTGCTTTTCTTAGCTTACTTTTGTGGAGAAGTAGTTAACAGATTACCAGGGTCCACATCAGATCAACACAACGAAAGTCAATAGATACGGTGTGAATGTGATTTTTTCCCCCTCTCCCAACTCTGACTTAAATAGTGACAAAACACCACTTACTGCATTGGGTCATCTTTATGACTAACAAAATTGGGCACATAATCTCAGTGTACAGTACGTCTGAAGTGGGTTTAAAAATATTTGGTAAATGTTGCTATCACATAGCTGAAATAATTACACTTCAGGGCAATCTGCCTTTCTAGTGTCTCGTCCTGTGATTATTATTACTAGTACACAGTAATTAGTGTGCCTGCTTCTATCTTCATTTTCAATAGACTTTTTCATGTGTTGCGTAGTTAGAAGTATCCATGTAAATTGGGGGCTGGAATGTTTGATGCGTATGCATCCCTTCCTCTCTCAGCCTGTCATTCATGATTGTGACCTCTGGCTGAAGCCTGAAGTTTCAGAACTGTGCAGTGAACAAACCTCTTATCCTGAGCTGTGACACAGCAGTGCTGGGTGACTTTGTGCATTTCAAGCCACTGAGAGTGATGTTTCTTTTATCATTCTGTGATTCCACTGGAGTGAATGAAGTGCTGAAGTAACCCTACCTGTAGGGCAAAATATAGCTGCTTAGTTCAGAATCCACACTCTCACAAGCAAGAAAAACAAGGAACATCTCTCTTCTGTTGGGGTCCTGTAAGCCAGCTTACCACAGGAGGACAAATGTCTGATTCAAAATCCAAGTGTATTCTTGTTGTAGCATGATTTTTGCCATTGTTGTATCATCCATTCTTGCTATAAATAGTTTAATATGGAGGCCCACATTTTTACAGCAAGATTTCTCCATTCAGCATGAAAGATCTGGCTTCTCCTGTTCATTCTGTTCACAATGACTGCCTGCCTGGGGATTGTCAAAAATGTCATCTGCCCTGATGGCAGCCATTTGGAAGTGGGAGATCTTGACAAGTTAGTGTGTTGTACTCTGTCCAGGACAGTGAGGGAATGGAAGGGCAGGTGGGAAGGACCATTATTTGTGTCCTTCTCCTTTGCCCCTCATCTCAAAGTGGGATTATTTTCCTACTGCTTTTCTCCCCACAGGAAATCAAAATAATGAGCTCAGACTAACTCTTAGCTCTTCAGGTAGTATAAGTAGAACAGGTGAAGTTTATTCACAAAGACACTATTGATTGACTTTCCAAACTAAGGGCCTTTATGAAGTTCACCTGTACAAGCATTCTCTATTTATGACTTCAGTCCATCAGGTGATATTAGGAAGAAGAATTTCTGTTAGGCTTTTTACAGCTGGACTTTTTAACAGTTGGACTGTGACTTTCAGAAAAAAATAAGGATGAAAACATTTTCAGTAGTTGCATGCACACAAGTGCTTGCATGTGGAGGACATTGGGATGTTGGCCCCTGGGAGGTGGTGCAGTCTGTGACCCTGAGTTGTGCTCAGGGCTGCACAAATGCACAGCAATGAGGGGGCTTCTGCTGCAGGGAGCCAGTCCTTGTATAGGGCTGCCTTGAGCAGATGGTTACAAAGAGGCAGCTGAGGGAGCATAAGGAGGGAAGTGTAGTCTGGTCTGGCTTCTGTTGTCCTGTAAAAATTATCAATGGGAAATTTGTGTTCTTTCCCATTACACTAGTGTGAAAAGGAGCAGCAATTGCAGTACATATTAGCAAACATAAGCAGTAAAAAGCTGTGGTCGTACTCTAGTAATAAGTGGGATGGCTAATACTGTAGACACAGACACCTTATTTAAAAGAACTTCACTTCGGGGAAAAAGAAATGTAGATAAAAGGATGGAGCAGCTTTTAGAGGAAAAAGCAATTCAGTACAGCCTGTGGATGCATAATGTACTTACAGTGCCAGTTCTGCTGCTTGCCTCATTGTGAAGCTGTTTCACAAAGCTGTCTAAACCCTTTGCTTCCACTTTGAAGCTACTTTAAGGTCTTCAAAATTAAAGCAGTATTTTAATGACACAGCTGCCTTGTTGGGGACAGAAAAATATAGAATTCCCTGGTCAAGAAAATAATAGCGTTATGATTAGAGGGATTACAAAATGTACTATAGAACAAATTTAGCCTTTAAAATGGAAAATGCTCCATTGTTGACAGCGCAGGTCTGCAAAAGGTGTGTTTCACCTGAGTTATAACAGTTTATTAATCTGCCTCGTGTTTGCTGGACACTTCTGAACAAAACTGATTGGCAGTTGCTGTAGTCGCTATAAATCACAAAACAGTTTGTTTTGGAAGGGACTGTAAAGATCATCTCATTCCAGCCCCCCTGCCATGGGCAGGGATACCTTTCACTAGACCAAGTTGCTCAGAGCTCCATCCAGCCTGGCCTTGAACACTTATGGGGGTGGGGCATCCACAACTTCTCAGGGCAACCTGTTCCAGTGCCTCAATCCCCCCACAGTAAAGAATTTTTTTCTAATATCTGATCTAAATCTCTTGTCTTTCAGTTTGAAGCCATTCCCCCTTGTCCTGTCACTATATATCCTTGTAAAAAGTCTCCTCCATCTTCCTTGTAGGCTCCTTTCAGGTACTGGAAGGCTGCAATTAGGTCACCCAGAGCCTTCTCTAATTCAGGCTGTACAATCCCAAATCTCTCAGCCTTTCCTCACAGGAGAGGTGTGCCATCCCTCTAATCATGTTGGTGACCTCCTCTGGACTCACTTCAACAGGTCCATGTCCTTCTGTGCTGGGGACCCCAGAGGTGGATGCAGCACTGCAGGTGGGGCCTCATCAGAGTGGAGTAGAGTGGCAGAATCACCTCCACCTTTCTCTACAAGTGGGAATTTTTGTCCTTTCCATTTTGAAAAATAACATAATTGTGGAGCACTGGGAGTGAGAAGTGTCACAGTCACAAAAAGAGTGTGGGACTGTAGTAGCCTTGATAATATGTGAAAGGAGTTTCCTGCGTTATCAGCATTAGAAAGGGAAGGAATTTTATTCGAAGAGTCTGGAAAAGGGTGGCCTGGGGCAGTGAGGTCTGTCTTTCCCTGAGTTCCATTCGTAGAGTTCAGTTTGCTGATGAAGGCAACTTAAATTGCATGTCTTTGTCTAAGCTAGGTATGTAAACTCCTCTTACATTTGGTGGAGTCTAGTCAGCATGCACAGAGGAGCACAGAGAGGAATCAGGCTCGGTCTGAAGTGAGCAGCCCTCACATGAAGCTGTCTACATTTTGGGGATTGTTTTGACACTTTGAGTTTAGGGTTTGGATCTCAAACTTGATTGTTTCCTCTACCTTACTGGCTAACCAGCCTCTGCGTTTGGTATTGAAATGGTTATCCATGTCTGATGGAGTTGAAACCTTGCGTTAGGAGACTGTGTTTCAGAAGCTGCATTTACCTCAAAAATCATACTTGGAACAATTAGGATAGACTACTCTCATATATATATGGTTATGTTCAGAGTGATATTCTGGCAAGCAAATACTGTGTAATCTGGAAAAAAAGTCTTATCTTTTGGATTAAAAGCAAATTATTGGAGTATGTGTGTTTTATTTTTACCCATTCCGTTTAATTGGTCTTGGACTTTTAGAAGCCTGTTGCTCCTCTCTGGAAGTGAAGATCTTGCTCTCTGGCTCAGTTTACCCAAATATATGTTGATAACTAGGACCAGTTAAAATTATTGTTTCAGTAGAAATCTGAGATCTGGAATAAATTTGCTAGCGAAATTTTGTCTTTTGCATGTGTATGTACATGTAATTGATTGGCCAGGTCAGGCTGTCTGAGACTAATAAATGCAGCAATATGTTTGCTGCCTGTTCCCATTCCTCTCCATGGAACAGATTCTTAATCTGTTTTCCATGGTGGGTACTGGTAGAGGCTTGCATTGGTGCTTTGTCTTTTTCATGCTTCTAGTTTTGACTGGAACTATTTGGTGGATGGAGACTGATGTAAACTGCTGTTTAGAGGGGCCTCTAGGCACTGCAGAAATGCCAACAATAATGACCTCTGTTATCAGGGAGGATTTTCAGTATTCTTTCATTTCATACTTTGCAAATACCAGTTCTTTTTAGCTGTTTCTGAATGTGGACTTCAGTCAGAAGTGTTTTGGTTTTATCTGTATTCTACAGTCAACTGCAGATTATTGTGTTGCTGATGTGCCACTGCAGGGAGCAGGGAAACAACTCCCAAATGTTAAAGCATGCATTTTCTGTGAAGCTGTGTATCATCTGTGGGGCAAGCAGAAGATAAGGCAAATGTTGTGTACAATGAGAGACAATTCTTCCCTTTCCCTCTTTAGTTTTTTGGACCAACTAATTTGTAAGTAGCATGGGGTTTCCTTGGCTGTGATGCCATTAAGTGAAACTTTGATATAGTGATTCAGCCTGGGGATGGCTTTAAGTGCCTGTGTCCTACTTCTGGTACTTCTGTGCATGTAGTTATGTTGATGGTGTGCTTTTATATTGTCATTACCTGCTCTGGGAATTTGCAGAGTTAGTTCAAAACTGAGAATGATGTCCAAGTATGGCAGACTCTTAAACTGAAAGAAGCATTGCAAGTGTGCAGTGAGGGCAGATGGAGTGAGGAAGCAGTACAACAGCATGTTTCTTTGAGTTTGGGAGGTGCTAATGTGCAGCTGAGGCCTTTGGCACTTGTGTTGAGGCAACTTTCCTATCTGACCATCCAGGTGCCACTGGAGTGGGAATAACACACCACTTGAGCTGGGACCACGGCCCCTTCACAGCCACACCCCCCAAACTGAGATGGTCAGACAAGGTTTCCTTACTGCCTCGACCCTGGCTTTCCCATAGCAGAGTCTCAGACATCCAGATCCTTAAAATAATTTAATCGTGTTGCAATAACAAAATGATAATTTGAGCTGCTGCCTCTTAGGAAGGACCCCAAACAAAGCAAACCCTGGGTTTTTTATCCTTATGGTCTAAGTGCTGGAAAGTCTGGGGTCTTCCTGCT